>NW_014554899.1:848652-889933 GCF_001313825.1 Dinoponera quadriceps | reverse complement strand
GGGGGGGGGGGGGGGAAGATGTTTCGTTCCTCTCGATTCCGCTTCCTTCGCGTTACATCACGCGCGATCTCGACGACGCGCGGAGGAACGCGAGTACGGCTCGCTTGTGTTTAATCAGCCAGGTAGAGCTTCAACAGAAATCCCGCGACGTCGTTAAACAGCGAGCGAAGTAATTCCTCGAAAGAGGCCCCGCCGTAAGAAAGGCTCGCGTGGAAGCGAGAGACCGTGAGGTATAAACGAAAGGATATGCGTGATCACGGGAGAGAACGGGGAACGAGACGAAACGGGTGATGGCGAGGAGATGTGTAAAAGAGGAAAGCAAGTAGTATCGCGGCTAAATTTAGGTCCACGCGCGCAGAACCACCTGTTGATGCCTCACGCGTACCGTCGGCCCTTATACTATCTTTATCGTGGCATTCTACGATAAATTTTCATAGAAAACGCGCGAAATGTCGTGAGTTTTAAATCCGTCCGGTATTTTTAGACGCAATCAAACGTACGCGTTCATCTGTTTTCTACGAAATGAGAAAATTTGAAAAGTTCATGCAGGAGGTAATTCTCATTTTACACATATACATACATACGCATACACGCATATATACGCGCGCGTATTTTATGACAAGTGGAATCGAGAAAAGGGAACGTTTATAGCAGCCTAGTCGTGGGCTTCGCCGAAAGAAGAAAAAGATCTCCGCAGTGGGGAGTCGCCCAAGATTCGAGAGATATTTAAAATTTCGGTTTCTCCGGGAGGGTGAGATGGGGCTGCGCCAGCCCCGAAATTTATAACTATTATTCCCAGCACGATTGCTTATATTAGCGTAGCTGCGGCTGGCCGCAAGGGGCGTTTTCCGCCAAGATGCGGTCGGTCGACGCTAAACAATATTGCGAAGATAGTCGAGGCACTTAACGGGAACAATGGTGGTCGAAACCCCGTCGACACGGGGTGCGTCAGGCGCTGAGGGTGAGAATCGAGATGACTGCTCAGGACTGCTCAAGGATCGACCTGCGTTACAAAGCTATCGAAGGAGCACGGCACCTGCTGAAAAACAGTGTCCCCGCCGTGGACCGAATCGAGATGTATGAGAATACGCGTCTCTGTCACGGCCAGGTTGTGCCAGGTCGTGCTCACTCGAGTTCAAGTCCCGCGATTATGATCCCGACACGCATCGTTGGACACTTACAAAAGGGGCATCTTCAAGAAAGTGCCGCGCGCGCACACCTCCACAAAGAAATGTAGATATCTTTTGAAAGATACAGCACTGTGGGAGGGCAGGGGTCGGATGGTTAAGATCGTTTGATTACGCTAAACATGTCGTTCTCGCGTTATTTGCATTCTGGTACACCGCGTCTGCGTTGTTTTTTTTTTTCTTTTTTTTTTTATAGTAACTCATGATAATGAGAAGCAAACGAACGTTTATACTTGAGATATCCTTAATAGGCGATATGTTGAACATAACTGCCGGCGTTTCTCCTACTGATTTGCAAAGCAGCAACTCGGAAAAGATTCTATAAGCGCGTCTTACGTTCGCCGTTTCGCAGAGTATCTTTCTCTCTCTCTCTCTCTCGGCGAGAATGATATTTACGATAAAACAAGCGTGCACATCGAGCAAAGGGCAAACGGTCGCCGGTCGCTTCGCGCTGATTTTTCAAATGCAACAACGAGAATTGTTCCTTCCTCGAAGTGACTCCTCGAGTGGATACTTCTTGGAAGCCGAACACTACTTATTTTCACGCCTGTCTAACGTGGCTTTTACGTAACGCGATTCCAGATTCTTACCAATCCAGCTCGGCTCGATTAGACACGCTATTACCGCAATATACCGTATGTTTCATGGCTCGTAAGTTTTTCTTACCCTAATTGTTGCCGCGAATGCTTCGGTATTGCGTGAAAGCGACAGCAATTAACTCCGCATTGTGTCGATTTTTCACAAGTAGATTAGACGCGTTCCCTTTATACCTAGCCCGCCTGTGCTTCCGCGAATAGAAAGCAATCATAGGCAGTCAAGAGGCGGCAGGCCTCTTACTACTTTCCTCCAGAAGTGCTTACGCAATAGACGGTTAATGAGTATTGTTGCGTGAATACGAGACTTCTTCGCCACGTAATGTATATAATGTATGGACACCCGAAGGGTCTCCAGGAACCAAAGAAATTCTTCGGATTCTCCGGGAAACTTGATTTTTCCATCATTTTCTTTATACGCGTAACAATAGGGTAGAAAAACAAACGCAGCAGAAGAAAGATAAGACATACGGCGATCGTATCTGGCTAGGGAAGCGAAATAGGAGAACCGGCCGCATTTCTTAAGAGATATCTTACAATTTTTATCTGACCTCAGTTGCGATAGCGAACTGAGGGAAATATCTACGGCCTTATTTGACTATCGACTCAAACTGCGTGTACGGTCACGCTAAAGATAAAATTTCGACGAGATTACGATGCGCTTTCCTCGCGCGCAAAAGTGTGGGGGGGGGATCCCTCGGAGATCGTAAAAATTTTCCCCCGTCCCCTCTCGCTCTTCTCCCCCGTCGAAATACATCCCACGGTGCGCAGAAAATCGGAAAGAGGTCGAGGATCGTCTCTCATCTCACGAGGCCCGATTAATTTAATATTACTCGCAGCACACTCGCAACTGCCCATCACCAAATTGAACACTTCCTCCGCCTTCGAACAGCATCTGCACCCCCGAGACCTTACCATCCCCGCGGCCGTCTCTCGGTATCTTCTCCGCGCGCGTAGAACACATGTTTTTTTACCCGGTCCAGATGCATCGCACGCAACCCCTCAGGTGTGTGTGGGACACCGAGGGGATCGGCACGAATGTATCCTACACCTACTACGAGCAAGTCAGGAGCCAACAGCGGTGGCGGCGGCGGCTAGTGTGCGCGCATGTACGTGTGTATACCTGACGACCTGGCGTCGTACCTGGCTAGAAGAGCAAAGTAGGGGAACCGAGAGCGATCCACGAGGTAAGACCGAGAGGCGGCGGAGGAGGTGCGAGAAGGAGGATGGTGGGAAGCTGGACGGGAGGCGAAGGTGTGCGAGGAGGTAGGCGGGAAGGTTGGGAGCTGTCTTCTGCTTCGCGGCGTTCTAGAAGGGGGGAAAGACGGGGGGGGGGAGGAGGCGAGGGGCCCAAGGAAACCCGACGGCGGCGATGGAGAAGGTGCCCTGCCGCGCGCGCTGCGACGACGACGACGACGACGACGACGGTGGTGGTAATGGTGACGGTAGTGGTGGTAGTGACGGCGACGGTGGTGGTGGTAGTAGTAAAAGGTGGGAAGGGAAAGAGAAGACGAGACGCCGGAGAGGCGAAGGGAGAGTCCTGCCCAGCGTGGACCTGTGCCTCATTGCATGGCCGACCTGGAGACTCGCTCTCCGCAAGGTGAGACGCGCGGACCGAAGAGGAGGCCTCGTAGGATCGGCAGGAATTCTCGTGAAAGCCGACTCCTCGTTCGCATGCTCGTGATCGCGCTCGCGCGCGCGAGACCGTGTGCTCTCCCCGTGCTGCGTCCGTCGACCGTCACCTTTTTTTTCTTTCCCCTTTTACTCTCTCTCTCTCTCTCTCTTTCTCGCTCTCTCGTGACTCCGCTCGACTCTCTCTCTCTCTCTCTGTTTCTCCCCGTGCACCGAGAAGATCGAATGAGTGACCCGTAATTTTTCGTCTCGAGGAATCCCCCGACTTTCCACCGCTCGGAGTGTGCTCGCTGGAGATTCGCTCGAACAGTGTCCTAAATCGGCGCAGACATTCGGACGGTGCGAGAGACCAAACCGCCGCTGGAGAGAAGGGTTCGCTCTCTCGCGGACTAGAGCGAGTTGCACGCGTGTGTTCGTCGCCCCCCCGGCTTCGCCCTTCGGAGCCGCGAAGAGAGACTCGTGTCGGAGCTCGGTGAAACTCTCGGGGCGTTGTTGTGCGAGCGATATCGGAAAGGAGTGCAAAGTCGACACGGCAGTGATAACGCGCGCAGCTTCCGAGCTTATCGAGCGCGCGTGAATTCGATCCCTCGTGCATGGCTGCGGCCTCATCAGCGAGCATCTCCTCGGCAGCCGTCCGGGAGGAGTCCGCTTGCACGCAGCGAGACGCCTGGCGCTCGCGAGCGATGTCAGAACGCGAGAGGATTCGAGAAGCTGAGAATCGACGGCACTTGTGAACCAGTGCGTCTCCGAACAGTATCGGGGTGGACAATGGTGCGCCGACGATGAATAATTCGGATGCTGCTCTCGGTGCGCGCGAGTGTGAACGCAGGTAATCGGGCCAAGTCCGCTGGACTCGCCGCGAAAGTGAACGTTGGAGTTTCCGTCAAGACACGCAATCATTCGTCTCGTCTCGGGATTACGCCTCGCGCATGAATATTAAACTGAGGTGAGTGAAAAAGCGTAATAACGCGCGTCGCGCTATCACCTGCCATCTTTGCGCGCCAACTGCGAGAGAGCGTGGGGGCTTACCTGCGTTTACCTTCGTAACGTGATTTGGTCGTGACAGCGACCGTAACACGTCCTGATACGTTCGCGTTGCCGTGACGCTCTCTGGCTTCCACGCGCATTCGATACGCTTCAGTTGCGAGTGATAAGGTATTCGAGCATGGAAAATCGTATCCTTGCCGTGCACCGAACGCCGCGGTGTCCCGTTCCGCGGCTTCTCGGGCGCGAAGGCGCGACAGACGAAACGTCAAAGCGAAGACGTCGGCCGTCCTCCCCGCGGGAATTCATCCGTCGTACGTCGTTCCCGCGAGCACCGTAAAGTCGCCCCCGATTTTCCCCGACGAGTTCGTTCGCTCACTCGTGTGACTCGCTCGCTCGCCCGTTCGTTCGCTCGCTCGCCCGGCGAAAGTTCCTGAAGAAACGTCGAGCGGACAACAAGCCGCGACCGCTTACGCTCCAACACATCGATATGCCTCGATTTTTCTTACGTACACGGCGTCATTAGTGCTTTCCAGTTCTGCTTTAGTTGAACGCCTGTTTAGATATTCGTCATCGTGACCGCTGATTAAAGAGCGCACCCGAGCGACTTGATCATTAATCACTCCGTGTAAACATCGTGATTGAATAGAGATGCGATGGGCTCGAGCCGAAAATCGCAGGGCGTTGACACCTCGGGAACGTTCTTTTCTCTCGCAATAAACAATGTCGTACAATTCGGTCGCTTTCACGCGTTACGAGCGAGCAACGCGATAAATTCGGTCGGTTATCCGCAATCGAACGTAAACAGTTTCACGAATCAGAGTCTCTATGGTGGTACGTATTTAAACTACTAAATCGTTGCCCAATGTAACAATAGCCGGTTTGGGTGTAACTTCTGACCGATTTTCGTGAGAACGGAAAATGCCTTTCGGGTGCCCTTCGATCGGTGGATCGCAACTCCGCGTAAACGTATATACACACACCTACGGTCTCGATAATGCGGTGACCAGCCGAAAATTCCTTTTCGACCACGATTTCAACGAGACTTTTTAACGTACGCTCAGGTTTATCTGTGGTAGATACGTCGCTGGGAGATGTTTTTCCCTTTAACTTCCTCGCGCTCTCTCTCTGCTTATCTCTCCGTCTCTCTTTCCGTCACTTTTGAAAATGAAAGTTCACGCGGGGCCTGCGAGCACGAGGAACGTACGAGTCTGGAATTTCTTCCTCAGGGTCCCTGCCGCGGGACCTCCGCGGCCTAACATTCGCAGGATCGTTAGTATCGCTGGAGACTTGAACGCCGGGGTAAGAAGCTTGCGTTGGCGGCGGTCGCCCGTCTGGAAAACATCGACCGCCGAGCATGTGACATCTGCTAGCGGACCATTAGGTGCCTCTTCCGAGTCTTTTCGTCGACCTGTTTCCTTCCTCTCTCGCTCTGTCTCTCGAAAGAGAGAAATTTCCTCTTCTTTTCCGGCCGGGTGATCGAAACGAAGAGCCAAGTCGCCGCGTTAATTTCAGCAGCGGCAATCGAAGCGCTGACAGCTCAGCTGATCTGTCAATTTTTCAATCGATAAGACAAGCGGGAGTGTGTAAGCAGGAACATAAACATCAATTATGAGCAGAAAAAATATATAAAAGCAAATCACGATTGTGTCAAGTGAGATACACCAACTGGTTTTGGTAATCACATTTGACGCGCATCATTGTTATTTTTTCTTTTCTTTTCAAGTTCTTCGCAGCCAATCGTTTTACGAATGTGTTCTCAAACAAGCTTTGGGATTATTTAAAATCGTGTTGACATTGCCGGTTTGTCGATTGGTTGATACGGTAAGCGCTCGAACGCAACGCGAAGGGAAAGCGCGCCTATGCAGCCGATCGATTTCCACGTCGCGATCGCGCTCGGCACGCGAACGTTTATTATAACAATGACGTCTCCTAGATCGCCGCATCGGGAACGTTACACGCCACGTTTGGGATGTTGTTTTATGGTTATGCGTAAATATGGATAAGACGATTCAGCCGCACGGAACTCGGTCGACGTTCCCGCGCGCGACTCGCCTCGAAAAATGTATTCCGGTTCTTTCCTAGAGACGCGCCTACTTTAAAACAGAGAGTGGCATTAATTCCTGTGTGCCGTGAGCGCCAGTTTGCCTATTTTGGAAGTATGAGAAGGGCGCCGTGAATGCCATTGGAATACCATCAATGTCATTAAAATGAAACCGAAAAGCACACGCGAGTTCATTGGGACGCGATCTCCTTTTCAGGCGGAATACCGAGATTAACGATAACTACCGCGCCGCTGACATTAACACCGGCGGTCCGATTGTACCGTTTATCAGGTCCCGAACACGGTCTCTTGAATTCTCTCCTTCTGTCCGTTTACACGGAATGTCCTCGATCTATCGCGCCGTTCGACCGTAGACAAACCGAGAAGAGTAGCGAATATAATACAACTGAGATTGAGTTAACTAACTTTTAACTGTGGGAGCTAATTCTTTTCTTCCGTGTGGGTCTAAGGACTTTCGCCCACGAATTGACGCAATCGTAAACATAAAACATAAGTAGAATTCGACGGATTGGAATCCTAGTTACACCGTCGCTCCCATCTTCTTCTAGAGTACACAAAACAATCTCTTGATTGATTCTTCAGCGTAAGTCTACGTGCGAAAGCCCTTACTCCCCATCTAAGGAATGGTACGGGATACACGACGCCGAGCGTATGTTAGCTGAACCGTGCACAACCACGATGCTCATTTCGTGAGAGCGGAGGACATGACGCTACGTGATCGCAATCGGAGTAATTACAACATTACACTCATCGCTCGTTGCCCGCGACGCCCGACGGTTTCTTAACGCCACGTCGAGCTCGTCGATGGGATCAATGACGCAGGTGCATAAATAACTTATGTAAGATCTCCGTGCGCTCTTCCCCGATGCCCTCTTCTCGTTTCTATTTATCGCTTCGCCGCAATTGGAAGATGATGACTATCGGCGCGCAACGGGCGCGCCGCTGACTTTTCGTACGAGAACAATTCGCGCGCGAATAAATAGAGTGTGTCTTGCGCAACGCCGGGACCGACTTCCATCCCACCCGACCTCGCACACAATTTGTCACCACCAATCCCGAACAAATGTCAACCGTGAACACGAAATACTACCGCGCGGACGCCGGGCAATCCAGTTTAAATATCGCGATTTATCTCCGAACGACACGTGACGCAGCCCGTAATGAGTGGCGAAGTGCCTCCGGGCGGCGCGATATAAATTTCGCGACGGTTTTATGCGCCGATCGATTTAAGGACTCGAATCGAATCGATGAAGAAAAGCGCGCTTGTCGCCTCATTAACGCGTGTAACGCGCGATTTTGCCAGCGTGAACTGTGAAAGTCCCGACGCGCCCGAGTATCGACCTCCGTGGCGCGCGGAAGAATTGGAGAGTTAATCTCAATGATAATTCCCCGATAAATTGGACGATTATCTTCACACGAGGGAAATTTAATCGAATGAATTTTATTTACGTGACCTGAATAATTAAAGCTTTCGAGATTATAATCTCGTAAGGATAGTTTGCGCCTACTTGGACGGTTTGCGGACTAATAAAAATCTACTTTCGTGATATTGACACTTTTTAACTTCTCTCTTGAATCTTTAATTCTATAGATTGGATTTTAATATTATGGTGTTAAAAGATACACTTACTTTGATGCTAAAACAGCGAAAACGGAAATTTAAGACGTCATCGGGTTCAAAGTAAGGGTTATATTATATTATTGAAATTAAAATTGAGATTACATATTTTGCTATCTTATCTCCTACTGTGTTGTAGAATTAAAGGTTTAATATAGGAGCAACATTTCGACTCGGGCAAGTCCGATGATACGGGAATAATCAATCGTCCCATTGTACCTCTCCCGGTTCGAAGGGCGAGGTCGGTTTCCACGGTCGTAACTTTCCAGAAAATATCGCACTCGGATTCCGGTAGTTTCCCCGAGTTATTCCCCGTTGCATTTTAGGAAAAGTCGAGAGCGTGGCTTTCGAAGCATCTCTGAATGGCCTTGCGCGCGGTCGAGCGTGAATTCTTCCTCATGAGGAGCTCTTTAACGGCCCGCGGAGACCCTTATAACCCATCTTAGTTAGGGGGTATTGACGCCGGACTCGTGTTTCTCTCTCTCTCTCGACTACCCCACCTGCTTCGATGTAGCTCGGAGAGAAGAATACACGAATGCGCAGGCGGTCACACACGAACACCGTGTTCACGCGCGCACGCTCGGCGAATCAGTGAAAAAATTCCCGCCCGTGGGAGAAGCGCCGAGTTTTGATTTTATTACACGTCATCAGCCGCATCTTCGGCGGCCGCTGATGACTTTTCAGACGCTTATCCGTATTATTCGTTTCTACGCGATAATAATTTTATTTACAGATATACAGATATATTTTTTGCACGACACATTTTCAAACTTCCCGACGACAAAATCTGCGGGATTTTAACACGCGACGCCACGGATATTTTATTCCGCCGGTAAAAACGGGATTCTTCGTCCCTAACGGGCGCGATTTTGCACTTAAATACACGGGTGCACACCGCAACGCGCTGCATACCGCAGGAATAATATACAATTACGAAGTAAAAACACACCGGGGCGTAATCTCCCGGCCGTTCTCGAGCGAGAAGCACGAATCTGTCCGCGGATGTCGCTAATCACGCGATTAGTCGCAGCCGCTTTTTCGGCCCGGATCGCTTATTAAGTGTCGCGCGCGTCACGTCGCACAAAGCGCTCGCTTTTGCGGAAGGCGGGAAAACGCGCGAGATCGCGAAGAATGCCGGGCTTGTGAAAGGCGACGTTAGCCAATATCGATAATCATCTGCTTATAATAGATGGCTCATCCCGGGCTTGCAACATAGAAATCGTGTAGACGTTTGACTATTCAGCCGCGATACACCGCAGCCCGGCAACAAAGCGAGGAGAGAACGCGCGAGTGATTCATAACCGCTTCGCTCCGAGTAAAAGTGGCCAGGACGATGGCGTTCGATGGTAATTGCAATCTCGGCGCGCATCCAGTATGCGGCTGTTATACGGAACGGAACGCGTTGCTCCTCCGCCGAAGGATACGAAATGGAAACGCTCGCGCCTATTTTCAGCCGCGTATTTACTCGATATCCGCGAGAAAATGCGACGTGCGGTTTCACTCGCACGTACTCGTAATGATCGTAGTAATTTGCTCCGACGATTGTGTTTGTCCGCGAATTACCCTCGGAGATGGAGAAAGAAAGACAGATAGATAAAGAGAGAGAGAGAGAGAGAGAGGGAGAAACGACGAACAGCGACAATCGAAGTGAAAGGTTCGCGATTACCGCCGCTGTCTGCCGTGTTTCTCGACAATAGCGGCTATTTCGTTAATTACGACGGTCATTTTGCCTCGCGTTAAACAAGGCGCGAGAATTCCCCGCGATCGAACTCGCGCGAGATTGCGTAATACGAGCGGCGCCCCGAGGGCTACGAGCGCCGCGCGCGTGTCTCCTCATCGCGAATCGGCGCATCGCGCCGATACGGCGCGCGATCATTAACACGGCTATATATGCTTTTCGCGTCGTGTAGATGATTACTGAGATCGGGCGCAATTTGCAGCCGCGTAATAGCACATCGGTCCCGTCGTTAGGACAAACGATAGCGAGTGACATGTCCGACGCTGGGGACGCGTCGTTACCGTCGCCGACGATCGTGATTGCCCCGTTATTTTCGACGATGTCGCGGTTCGCGGTGTAACGACCGGCGTGCATGATCGTCGTCCGTCTATAATAGTCGATAGGCGCTCGTTGCCTGTACATCTCCCTTCTCTCTCTCTCTCTCTCTCTCTCTCTCTTTCTCTCATTCCGTCTCGGGAGATGCTGGAAGGTCCAGAGAGCCGAGGGAAAGGCGCGAGAACTGACGTCACCACCAGGAATGAGGTTAAACCGATGCTAAAGTCACCGTACAGCCGAGCTACGGCGCGCGCTGCGCCTGACGCGCGACGGCTCAGGACGCGAGAGATCCTGGAAGGACTCTAGAGAGACGCGGATTCTCTCGGGAGCGCGCGAGGTCGCACGAAGATCACAGATCCGCGATTGCGTCACGCAAGCGTCTCGCGACGTTTTTCTGCCTCTCGCTGCTATCGCGAGATCGCGAATTTCGTAAATTATTGACGTCGCCGGCGCTATTTCGCGTCGCAGATACGCATCAGCTGTTCGCGGCGATGCGTCGACAGCGCGGCGCGCGGTACGCGCGAAGTTCCTGATTGGTGGAAAGGTTGATTGTCCGACGATCGCCCGGCCGATCGTACGGTAAGTAAAAGATCCCGCGAAATTACATAATAAGCTTTCCACCGGACTCGGTGAGAAACGAAGGCTCCCGCGCGTCGAGGGGGCAGGGCGAATTCCTCTCGTGGTATCCTCGGGGTTGGACGGCCAATTTCTTGCTCAGGGGATGTCGACATTAATGAATTTGGGAGTTTTAGTAAAGAAATCGATGAATTCGATAAACGTAGATAAATGAGTAAAATGTTTATTCATATCGTGTCTAGATCAAACAATCGGCTGGACATAGTTTCCTATTATGTTTTAATATAAACAGTCGTTAGTTTATATATAAAAATAGACTTATCAGGTTTTTGAAGTAAAGTTAAAGAATAATCGACGGAATGTAAAATATGTAATTATATATTGAGAAATTTAAATAATTCCAATAAAAGGAAGTAGGATTTGTTAAATTAAGCAGAAATTAAAGCAATCCAGGGAGCGTTGGCACCGGACACCTTCAAATGCTATTCGTACACGACAAAGACTTTTCATCTGACATTGATTAGCAGCGCTCGCAGTTTAAGAGGGGATTACTGAGAATTTTAATGCAATTTGTTATTATATTTTGTATCATTTATTTTTCGTTAACTGACAAATTGGGACAAACGACGTCCCGTTTAGGGTCCTGTCCGGACGTCTCTAACGAGAGCCGAAAATTAGGATGTCCCGGGAAAATCAGAACAGTTAGTCACCCTATCTCTGGAGAACAAAATACACACACACTCTCTCTCTCTCTATCTATCCTTTCGCGTTTAGAAATGATTTTCCGTCCCACGCTGCGCGACCTAAAACGTTTCTTCTACGAAGCGGTCGAATAAGTAATCGACGGACGCTTCCTCCGCGGCCGAGCGAACGAATAAATTTGATCGCTAACTTCGCTCGGGCCTCCTAATAAAAAGAAAAAAGACGGAAAGAAATGGAGCCACGCTCTCTCCCTCTCTCAGCTCTCTCGCGCAGCCGCCGTCGTCGTTACCGGCCGCTATCTCAACGTGGCATCCGCAGCGAGCCCTTTGTCTTAGCCGGGGCACGACTTCGGGGCCGCATAATATGCAGGGGGCCCCCGAAGAAGATTCCGGCCGGTAGGTACCCACCTACCAATACGAGCTGGCATCGTGTACCTCGGTACGTAGCAACACGGGTTTCTCAGCCGGAGCTTCTCTCTATCTGCGGGAGGATCTCCGCTCGTACGGACGAGCTCGTGCTGACCTCGAGGGCTAAAGATTACGAGGGCTCGCCACGGCTAGAATTCAACCTCCTCCGAGACGTCGTATACACACGTACACCCCACCGCGCGCTACCTTGAGAGCGGATTGTGGTAGACACACGTAGCTCGGGGATATACGCTGCTCAGCGGGAGGGGGGCGCTCGGAGGAATCCCATGACCGCGTACTTTTCTGCGGGGCGACTGCATCTTTTTCCGTGGACGGGAGG
The DNA here is from genome assembly GCF_001313825.1 of Dinoponera quadriceps. Lineage (NCBI taxonomy): Eukaryota > Metazoa > Arthropoda > Insecta > Hymenoptera > Formicidae > Dinoponera > Dinoponera quadriceps. Next base: position 877,776 of record NW_014554899.1, on the reverse strand, counting down.
GAATGACCGGACAAAGAAGCGCGTCATCGGCGCATTTCTCTCTCTCTCCCCGCGCGCGCGCGATGATGGCCCGCGACGTTTCTTACGTTTCGTCACGATGATTGACGGGGGGAGGGGCGAGCAACCCGGGGCAAGAGGACGAGCGACCTTCTCTGCGCCAGTGTCAAGAGACACCTCGCGAACGCGCGTAACGAGGACGAAAGACGGGAGGAATTCGCGTCGCGCTGTGGCCTCCGTCGGGCGTCGTTGACTTTTAAATCGACGGCCGTCGAGTCTCACCGCGACGCTGCGTCGACCCCTCCGCTTCCGCGTGTCGACGGAGACCAAGGCTCGCGGAAACGTAACGAACCTTCCTCGCCGAGCGACTCTACGTCTGTTTTCCGTTCTTGAACTAGGTGGCACTTTTTACCGTTCGAGCGAGACAAGCGTTAGTAATTTAGCTTTCGTTCGAGGTGGAAAGAACGAGGTTCCAGTGCAGCCCTAGTATCGGGACAGACCTTCTGCATTCCGGAGCGCCCGATTCCCAGGTTTCGCCGGCGCCCAGCAACAATCGTGCGTTTTCGCGACGGTGACGCTTACGGTGGGACTTAAGGATACATAAGCACGCGATTTCGTGACGCTCGGTCGGTCGTCCCCCCCGAATCGGGGGATTGATTTCTTTCGCCCATGCACCTGTCGAAACTCTCGAATCCTTCGCTCTTTTCCCGCCGAAGTGCGCGCGGCACATTATCGTACGCGTAACGTGGGCCGCGCGAAATGAAAGGCGAGCCGGCCGGCGGGCTAGGTAGACACTCCACCTGAAATTATCCAGGCATTGATCGCTTTCTTACGATTACGTCGATTATGCCAGGTTTTTTTTTACAACCGAGCTGCGGGCCTACCGTGCCGGATTCCGTTGATTTCGTACGCGCGAACGAGGCGCCGGGGTGAAGGGGGAGAAAAGTGCTCTTTTTATTAGCCGGCCAGGAGAAAGCGAGCGAGTAACTTAATCGGTGATTGATGTTGTCACTTTCGATGAACATGACCCACGCGAACGACTGGTTATCGATCAATGATCTCGGACGACGACAGCGACGATGACGACGACGACAACAACACTCGGGTGCCGCTCGTCGCAATCGATGACGAGGAATACATTAGCGAGGGTATTACTTAACGTTATAGAGTTTGCAGCGTCATTTAACTGGCTGGAGGATAATAATTACCCGGTTTTAATAACCATTATGGCGATCACTTAATCTCGAAACGCCGGCCGGCGGCATGGGAGAAGCTAAGCGTTGAAAGAGGTCGCTTATAAATTTATGTGTTGCGCAAAAGAGAAAAGGAATAGAGAGAGAAAAGGAACACGCGCGCGAGAGCCTCTCGACAGGAAAGAGACACGTCTGCCCTCCATTCTTTTCCGTTGTCGTTTAATGGCATTCTCCCGGCCTTATTCGTGCCGTTTCGCGTTACAGATTTGGCACACGGGTGCCCCATTAACGTAAATACGTCCCTGCAAAACCAGTTCACATCCGGACGCTGAAAAGCCGCCGGACGATTGATCGGCGTAACGCCGCAAAACGGTCGCTTACATCAGCACGCGCTGGACCGAGAGGTGAACTCCTTTAAGACGTGTACACAGACTAAGCTATAGATGGCCAATCAGGGCACGCGTGCTGCTCAATAGCCGGCAAATATCCTTATAGCGGCACGTGGGTCATTAGCGTGCACAATTAAGTCGTGCCCTTACGCAATGGTATCGTTTCGCGAAAGAGCGCGACCCTTAGTGCAGAGCTCGCTACGCAACAAACGATAGTAAATTATCGCTCGATTGGACTAATGAAAATTAATCGAGGAGAGACGCACGTACATGTTTACTTCACGTCGATAAATGAATGCGCGCAAAAGACCTCGATACGCGTTCCTCGATATATCTTTTCCCGAGGATTCATGAGCATATACTCGAAAAAATGATATGTGATCACGTTATTCTTTTCTTTAACTCTGGAGCTACAACCTTCATTTTTAGTGATTAAGAAACATCATACGTCTATTAGACGTATATTATCAAAAAATTGATTTAAAAGTTATTGATTCACTTACTATAAGATATAATCATTATGCTTTTTGTTTATTTTTTACATAATTTTAATGCATGATTTGGATTTTTTAAATATATATTACATATATTACATATATATATCATATATATATTACACTTATATTACATATATATTACATTTTTATTACTTATCTATTACATATATATTACATTTATATTACTTACATATCACATATATATTACACATATATTACATCTATATTACATATATATATATTACATATGTGTGTGTGTATATATATATATATATATATATATATCATATATTTTATGGAGTCGTACAATACATACACACAATTGAATAACATAGAAAAAGAGAATAATTATCGCCATGGAATAAGATATTATAATATTATTATAATATTAAAAGTTTCTACATCAATTCTATCTTTAAAATTAATATACTATGGGCAGACCATAATCGCTGGAGGGAGGAAGAAAATAGAGAAAACTATACGTGTATGTCTGAGAGATATATAGAGTTGTAGCATCAGGATTAAGCATTCCAATTAATTTCACTTGTAAGGCGCACTTTTCCATCCTTTCCGCCGGCCGGCTTGAATGTTATCGCCGGGCGACACTTTATCGAGAGCCTCCGCTGTCTCCCGATAAAGAGGAGCTCGTCGATTTATCATTCATTTAGCAAACAGTAGCGAAATCGTGTTTACTTAGTTCATACCTGCCTTTATGGACACGGTGGCAGACAGCGGACGCGACGACTGGACGAGCACGTGTGTCGGTGTGCATTCGTCGTGCCGGGACACTCTCGTACGGGTTGCACGTGAACACGTACATATACACAGACGCACACACGTTCACACGCACACACGAGTTACGTGCCTCGGCTCGGCTTGCGAGCGTGCGTCGCACGTCTACATGGTGTCCAGATATGGCAGCCGCTCCGGACCGCCGTCTATCCTGCCTCGCACCGAGAGTCCTTGACGCCCACCCTGTGTATACGGTGTCTCGCGACGTATCCCACGACGCCTCAACACGAAGATCCCCCCCGTCCAGCACGTCCGCGCGCACGTCCGGGGATTCTGCGCGCGCGAGCGTTCATTGTACCGGGGAAGCCATCGCGGCGCCTTACATAATTGAGCGACGCCCGGAGCCGAGGCTTTTCACCCTCGGCCAGTCTGTCTCCCAGACCGCGCCTGGACCTCATTGTGTCCGGGTTTCGTCTTCCCAACTTGGAGAGACGATCGTTGGTGGGAGCGAAGGTCGTCGGCTCGCTCACACCGGAAGTAACGGGTGCTTCTGCACTCGACCGTATCGATCGGCCGTCTGCGATTAGCAAACACACTAAAGGTTCGCAATTAGAAGTACTTTATCGCTCGTTAGATCTCAACGTGTCTCCTGATAAGTGTCGTATCCTCCTCGCGTTTAACATCTAAATATCGAAGCAGGAAATTCAGATCTCGGGTCTTAACGAGGTCCAGCGGATGGAAGTAACTTGCAGCTCGAGAAATACGGTGTAATTAGCGTTCCGAACTTAGCTTCGACGGTGGCGCATAAATTTCTACGGTAATTGCGGCGTTACCTTTTTCCAGCGAGGCGGCGATTCATCGGCGTTATTTACTCGGTGATTCACGGTCGATTTTCCGGCGAATAATTCGCCGAGTCGCTGCCGAAGTACCTTCTTTTGCGGCGGAGGTATCCGCCGCATCCCCGAATGATTGGCGCTTGTTGATGAAGACGGCAGAGCGCGGGATCAAGCCGTCTTAATTACCTGCGCCTGATCGTTCCAGCAGGCGCGAAGCTCGATCGATTCCGGGGAAACGCGCGGAATCCGCCGGTTTCTCGAAAGCTGGACGGCGTTTAGGAGCCGCCGGTTTCTTGCCTACCATCGACTACGTGTCTGTCGTCTGCACCCTTCTCTCTCTCTCTCTCTCTCTCTTTCTCTCGGTCGTTCTCTCATCCTCTCTTCCTCTCCTCTTCCTTCCTCTTTTCCACCGCCCCACGTCGCTCGGTATGTTAATGTCATTCTTCCGAAACCCCTCAGCTCCGATTCGAGATACTAGCCCGGCCAGGTTTTTCGTGTCGGAAAGGATGTCGCGTCTAATTGACGAGTGGCGGACGTATACACTCCGCCGTGGAGCGGAGAGGTCTCGTCGGCGACGACGGTGCCGACATGTGTCCGAGGTGTCCGAAGCAACGTTCTGCCGTGTCTTATTATACGCTGGACACCCCGATATTTCGACGGATCGCGGCAAATACTCGCCGGCACTCGGGCTGCACGCCAGAAAAAGGAGCGACTACGTCGCGCGCACCACCACGTCGCCGTTCCAGGGAGGACCGAGGATGTCCTCTCTCTCGTGACGCGCGATACCCGTGGAATCTCGTTTTCGTCTCTCTCGTTGCTTTTACTCCTATACATCTATCCAGAGATAAATCACATCTCTGTATATAGAGAGAGAGTATTTATAACACACTCTCTCTCTCGGCTTTCGACTTATCGCAACGGTATAACTTTGTAAACTTGCCCAAATGGGCAACTTGTGCGTGAATTTTTACGAACAGATCTGAAACGAAGCCACGCGTATATACTCCATAGACGACCATGAACCAGACACCATCAACGCCGCCGTGAACGCAGCGTGCACGGCTACGTCACAGAAACAATTGCGTTTAATTGATTCACTGGGAGGAGCGCAGCCGCCAGGAACTCATGAACAAAGAGAGGGACTTTTCGCTCGCCGATGCGGCGCGTCGCCGACAGGGAGCTCGTTAATGATTGGAAAAAGGCGCGCTCAAAAGCGACGGACAGGTATACCATTCGAGACGCTGTCGGGACGTGGGCGAATCCTGCCGTTTATGGCGGCACGCTGCTCGAAAGATTCTATTCGTGTGTTCTAATAAGCTCTCACTCGCACGGCGCGAGAGGCTCACGACCGTTTAGCGCGTGGGTGAGAGCCGAGGTGGGGGGAGGGTGCGAGAAGTGGAGAAAGAGCTGGTCCGAAGAGAGGAGAGAATGGATATAGAGTTGACGTTACATCTTGAAACAATGAGCCCCTTTCAACGCGCTTAATATATAAATAATCGGAAATCGGGAATTATAATATCGTAAATCGCAGTAATAACGATAACAAGATGCTCGAAGTGGAAACAGGAGGCACACACCGCGGGACGGAAGGCGAGGAACGGCTCGCGGTACACAGGTTCCACGCGGAAAGCGGTCTTGTCACTCGACGACGCCCGGGATACAAGGAGTCCGTGCTCGCTGGCGCGCGCGTAAAAGAAGGGGGGAAAAAAGGAGCGAGTCTCGCGCGAAGGAGGAGTTCTGTTATCGTGACGTCGCAGCGCGACGGAGTAGTAGGTGTTCGGCCTTTCAAGTGGGTGTCACTCCTCCGTGAGGAGAGTACGCTGCAACGGTGACATCATCGACCGCGTAGTCAGCTGACTCGACTTAGATGGAGCGAAAGAACGGAGAAAAGTGCGCCGCGTAATTGCCACCGTAGTCGTCGTTCTCATTATTATTATCGACGTTGTCCGTTAGGTGTGACCTCGCCGAACGGATGTCGACCTAGTGGTCGAGAACCCCCGACTGAACGCTGTTGTCATTCGTTCGGTAACGCGCCGGTGTGGGCCGGAGAGGATTGCACTTATGTAATCAGCCCACAATATAACGCGCACGCGACAACCGCTTAACTATTGACACGCGGATTTCGTGGTACAGGACGCTCCGAAAACGACGACGACGATGGCGACGACACAGTTTGATTTTCTGGAATTTATCGTCGATCAGACCCCTCGGTATCATGATTTATGTATCATATAAATTAGCATGTTGCGAAAAATATTTCCGGTAAATTAAATCGCAATTATTCCAATACGCGAAATAAGAGGTTGAACGGGGAGGGTTAAGATATATGGGATTCAGGATCTGTTCAGCGTGGAAGGTAAGATTCACGCGCGTATATCCGGAGGATTTTTCGGTGCCTGCGTCATTACACGCTGAACAGTATATCCTTCCACGATAATTTAATAATATATCGCCACAACCGCTGCAATTTGGTTCTCAAGGCCCGTTCTATTCCTCTGTAATTGGATCACCAACAAAGCCGATGCAAATATTTGGAATCTTCCAAAATTAATAAAAAAACCAAAGAAGAGCTAATTCATGACGTTCCTTCTCGACTTAATCTGCGACATCGCGGCCGTTTTTCTGGCCCCACAAGGGGAAAACGTTTTCGGATACCTCCTCGAGGCCGTCCACGGACGCAATCTCCACGTCGACCCGGAGGTACCGCCGGACCTACGGCGAAAGCCGTCGTCGCAAGAAAGCCGAACGGCTACGAGGAATACGGGGCCGATAGTAAATTCAAGTGAGACATTGTCCCTCGATCCCTTCCCCCGTGCCGGTTTCGAACAGGGTGGTCCCACCGCGAGGCCGCAACGTCGCATTCCCCATCGGCCGTATAACGAGCTCTCGAGCGCACTGTCTCGCGCGCTCCTTCAGACCTGGTCACTCGCTCTCCACTTGCTGCCCTTCTTTCTCTCTCTCTCTCTCTCTCTCTCTTTCCCTTTTCAGCGACCGCTCCTGGGTGTTCCACGCGTCAGACGAACTGTATCTTCGCGGGGAGTAATCCCTAACCCGAATAAATTGCATTTCGTTGATCGGCGCGCACGTACTCGCGATCCTTCACCGCTGATCGGATACCCACTCGCGATAATTTAATTTGGGAAGATTCGAGGAATCGTCGTCGTCTTGGTTCCTCCTATTCCCCTTCCGCGTGGCCTTGCGCGAAGGCAACTTCTATGTCGTTAACTCAATATTCCCAATCATATTATAGACAGCTGTATCTGTAATCTCGAAGCGAGTCGGGGGAGAGGGGAGGACGAGGCGATCTTGATTAATTAACCGACAGCGGAGCCGGAATCGATCGCGGAGAGCGAGACTCGCTAATTACGAGTCGCCGATGGACGTCGGCCCGACCGGATTTCAGCATCTTATTTGGCAATTGCGGCCCGCGCGTAACGTTATTTCGGGATCTAGAATAGTAGCTGCGACATCGCCGTCGCCTTTCGCTCAGCCGGTGACTCAGCTGGCCGAACGGTACGCGCGAATATTGAATGACAATCAGGCATATTAAATCAAGGTAGCAACGTGAACCGAGGGATCGTTAGTGGCGGCGTGTTCTCACGCGAATCTCGAGAAGCGAACCACCTTGAACACCTCGATCGCGGTAATGAAGTAACCAACGCGCACTACCGTCCACGAGATCCGCGAGCACACACCCGACGTGGTTATCATCGGCGCGGTTGCGCCTCTATTTTCTCTACGTGGGACACGCTTTTTCAGATTATTCAATTCTGACGGTAACATGTTAGGTCTATGAGGCGTACATGCGTTTGCTTTCGCTCATTCCCTAATACATACATATGTATATGTAGATAATTAAATATATAGTCAATAATAATTAATATTTATGTAAAATTTATCTATATATTATAGTTAAGTAAATAATGATATATTAATGTATTTAATAAATATTTCTTAACTAGATCTTCCACGTTTTGCGCAACACGCGATCCCCACTCTTATTCTTTTGTTCCTCTAATCGCGGAAAAAAAGAATTAGCTGCAGCAGCTAAATTAGTTGTAACATATGGACAGCTAAAACTTTCGCAGCGTAAGCAATTTCAATTGCTGCGGCAAAAGGATTTGCCTGCTACGGCAATTCAAATTGCTTATACTGCTAAAGTTTTAGATGTCCATATGTTACCTTAATTTAGCTACTGCAGCTAATGTTGTTTTTTCTTCCACGTAAAAAAAGTTAATTCCTTGTGACTACTACTATCATCGTCTTGATCCAACGAAATAACTGGTTTCCTGGCGGCAGCCGGTCAACAGAAGCAATAAATAAAAAATTGGCAATAAACTTAATCATTCATGAAAGAGCAAAACAATGGCAAAAAAAACCGTGATTTCTGCGATCTTTTCGTGATGCGGGCCTGAAAGACCTATAATGTTACTTCAGCGTGAAGATCACGGGTGTTACTCTCAGGGTTAAAGACGCGGTTAGAACGCGGTGGGGTCTTCGTCTCGGTAAAATATCGCGGGCGGGATGAGGAGGAGAGAAGCGGAGGACCGAGGAGAGTGCCGGACGATTATAACTCATATAAATCCATGGCCCGCGCTGCGGTATTGATCGTAAGTCACGTGTGTCCGCGTCGCCGAGGAGATCGGCGTCGGTAGGGAAGAGCGGGAGGAAAAAGCGAGAGACGAAGATTTCGATTCTCATTACAGATACGTCCCGACGAACGAAACGATCCGCGCCTCGCCGGCTGGAACTTTAATGGGGGCCCCTCCGATTATAGCCGACGCGGAAAAACGTGCGCTCGCGCGGCCGATCACCGGGGAGAGAAAGAGGGATAAGAAGAGGTGGCGGTCGATCGATCGATCGGTGGCCGCGATCGCCATAAGGCGAGAGAGCTAATCATAATTATTGCACCTGTTAACCCCGGGAGCCAGGCGAGCCGATGGTAATCCTAGATAACAACGGCACCGCTCGTGAGAGCAAACCGTGATTTCGTTGGAGAAAGTAATCAAGCCTCGGCCAGCCTCTTAACCATTTCGCTGCGTACGATGTTTATTATATATGTTGCCAAAAAAGTAGCTTCTCAATTGCATACACACTGTGTATACACTGTGGAACATCTCTCGTCATTTGCGGACGTTGTACAGGATACATCTGAACTTTACCGATAAACTTACAGGACAGATTCTACGTTGAAGAACAAGTAAAAATGTCATTGTAAACATATATCCGCGGAAGCTTGGTTTTTAAGAGATAATAACCTTCGGAAAATGACAACAATGAAAGAAAACTCTGTATATATACGGCACTTCGTTCGAATCTTTCGGTTTTTTCTTAAAACACTTTCTTTATTACTATATTACATTTATTGTATTATTATATTATTGTATTATATTATTCCATTATTATATTATTCCGCCTCAACGTTACATAAATCGAACACCGTGCTGCACTTGCGAACACATTTGATTAAAGCGTATCGAAAGGTGAGCGGATTCGGAGATCGCGTCGTCTTGACAGGACTGATCTCGAGCTTCGTCTGGGTAACATCGAAGCGATCGTAGATTTTCAGGGGGTGGCAGCCATCGCAGGTTTCCGCCCCAAAATGTGCATTTAAGCCCGTCTCATTCTTCTGAGCGCGACGAGAGTCGCTTCGTTACCTCGCACTCGCGAGCTCCCGGAAAGTGGCGGCTCGCCGCATAAATCAGGAGGAGAGGCAGTCATCGTGAGTAGATAAGTGAGCGATAAGAACTTTCCTCCTCCTCCGCTCGCTCGGCACATCCGTCTTCGGCGGAAGTCGCGCCGCTGTTGAAAGCTGCTTCCGCGCGAGGGTCGTGCCCGCCGCGGCCTCTGGATCGCTGTTAATCGGATCGACGGCCTTTATTCGGGATGCCCGCGATCGCTGTCCTTGTATGGACCCTTTCGGCGCAGGCCGGCGAGTAGGCGAAATCATCAATTAGCTTGAGCGAACCGTGCGATTGCGATCATCGCGTTCTTTACGCTGCGTCATCCGCTTGAAAAAGAAAAGAGACGGCGGAGAGGTCGAGGCGGAGGAGGAGGAATGTAAGATAGATGGATAGACATTTATTCGATCCTCTCGACGAGACATTCTCTCAAGGATCAGCGACGTGAGCCTCTATGCACGGCCGTAGAACCGAGCAACTTGCGCGATATTAATCAAGCTATTTGAATATTTAATGCCATGTATAGCAACGCGAGGATCCTTGCTGTCCACGTCATCCGCGATAATCCCGTTTACGACTCGTCGAACGTTAATATTCCGTCCCGAGAGCGCGTTGAACTTTTTCGTGGCGGAGCCAATAACGAATTTAGAGCCGCGCCGGGAACATTTGCGCGGATTAAGAATGATTGCGTCTCATCAGCTCCCGATAAGCGCGGCACTGTGGGATGAAAAACGGGTTTATCGCCGTTCCGCACGCGGGTGTCTATCGACGGTGATATCTCGGGCTTCGGAGCTTGCGGTAAACGGACGAATGCGACGGTGTAAACGGCGAACGGAACGGCGGATTCCCCGAGCAATTACCGCGTTACTTCACGGCGAAGCGGGTTACGCTAATATATCGACGACATTTTGCGTGAGACCGGCGATCGCGTCGTTCTCGCCGCATTATCGTGTCTCTCCGCTCTCCAGGATCTTCCACGTTAGAAGCCGCCGCTGTCCGCAAGGGAGCCGCAGGAGCGAGAGGCGCGCATTCCGCGAGACTGATCTCAATAAAGTAATCGATTTATAGCGAAGCGACATATCAATGCGCATTCAATTAGCGCATACCGTGAATACGCGCTTGTTACCGACTGCTTAGGCACCGGTGTCGTAAGCCGGACAACGGGGGGTGTAAATGCGCCCCTCGGAATCCTTTGCGGGACGGGATCGAGAGAGAAGATAAAAAGTCTTCGAAAGACATTTAATAAATAAATAAACCTATTTGATTGACTCAAACAGAACTCTTCTTTGGATATGGGTAAATCAATGTTTTCGTTCTAAAAACTAAAATTTAGCTTCTTAAACCAAAACTTTTTCATTTTCGTCTCGAAAAATCAAACTTTGATCGCCAACCAATATTGTGTAATATTAATATAATATAATAATATTTAGCCTGTATCTCCAATCGAGAATTTTGTGTGAATCAACGAAATGGATTCTCAGTGTACAATTTATTGCTGTACATTAATACTTATATCATGTAATAAAATTATTATTATTATATTCGTGCTTATATATAAGAATATGAGTCTTGAATCGATGCTAATTTTTTTCCGTCCACACAAAAAATTTAATTTAACAATCGGAAATTATCCACTTTCGGCGCGCTGTGAAAGAATACACCTCGCGATAGCGCGATTTGGAAAAAATAAAATGTCGGCTGAATCCACAAGTAATTTGCGGGACCTTTTTCGGTGGAAACGCGCATTCTGTCCGCTCGCTAGCCGTGACATCGCGGCGTAAAAATCTGGAAACTACGGTCGCTCACGTGCCTCTCGCGAAATCCAGTCGGCCAAGTCTCCTTAACGCAGCGTGTGCCATTCACCGCGATGCACCGTATCGTTCAACCTCATTAGACGACTTAAAGCCGCTCGCTCGCTCGCTGGCGAGCAACACCCGTCGCCCGCACCTTGATGTTTCTATAACTTGGCGACTTAAGGTCCTTACCCGCTGCAATTTCGCCGCGAACGTCGCGCGTGTCCTCGCTTCTCGGCCGCGAGGACATCACCGTAAGCGGATTAGCTCGCTCGACGGCGGCTCGATTTCGCGACTTTATCTGGATGCGGCTTTTCTGCCTCTTCTCTCTCTCTCTCTCTCTCTGCCGTGCACCTTAGTCCGCGGAAGGATTAAAGAGGAGAGCATTCGATCGAGAGCGTCTCGTTCGGATACGAGTGAAAACCAGAAAGATAGAAAGAGAGAAAGAGAGAGTTACGAGAGCCGAGCACGCATGAAATGACACCGGCGGCAAGATCGGATTAACCCTAAACTCGGCAACGTATCTTTCCAGTAAGACACGCATTGATCCGCAGCACGGCCGCAAAATTCGCATCTTCCACGCTTCTCCTTTTCCCGTCCAGCTCTCGGTCTCTCTGTTTCTCTTACTTTCCCGCTCGAAACGCTTCTCTCCACCTTCCAGGAGGGCCATGTAGGGGATTAGCATGACTTCAGATACATATCGCGGAGGATCGACGAAAATGACCGTGAACCCCGTGCTCGCACGGAGAAAAATAATGAATCCTCGTGAGCACGGGAAAAGGGAGGATTACGCCGAGAGAGAGAGGGACGTAGGGGAGAGATCGTAGAGACTTCGGCTTTGGAGAGACCTCGCTGGAAGTATAATCCCCCATTAAGCACGGCATTCTCGAAGGGGCGCGCGTGATCGATCGCACGTACGCGTAGCTATGCGCGATTACACGGCCGCCGTGAGTACACATACGCGGCGCTGACTGCGCTTTTAACGATATTCGAATAATGTTCCTTTTGTTTTCACGATGCCCATAAGAGAAGTCCATTTCATTTCATCGTTATAACTTTCGGAAATATCCCATTTCACGCGGGGAGATCCGTCGCGTTTTTGAAGGCGGTCGGGCCGATCCTTCCCGATAACATCGCGAAGAGATCGCGAAGGATCCTCGGGATTTTTACCTGACGCGTTCAAGGACGCTGAGGAAAAGTCAGCGGGACTCCGGGGAATCGCATACGTTCCGCCAGGATGAGCGATGGACGTAGCGGTGGGGTTGTTCCTGAACATTTATAAGAGGCTGCCGGCAACACCGTGATAAATCAAAGCCCGGCGCAGCAGCTAGGGCTCGTGGGGAGGAGAGGGAGACGAAGAGCGGAGGAGGAGGAGAAGAGAGAGAAAGGGCAGGGTTGAACCGGACTCTCGTGGGGTCAGATCAACTTTCGTTGCTACGCGCGCAGAGGAGGCCGTCGAGGTCCCGAGATGAATGCCGAGTAGCGGAGGAGAAGGATTCATCTGCATTCCTGGCTATATGAAGGATGCTCCTCGTCGCTCCCGATAATTAACGGCCTCATCGTCGGTCTCGCGCAACAACAATAAAACTTGACGCTAACGCGTCTCTCTTTCCTTCTTTTTTTTCTTTTTTATTATCTCGATCGAAGACGCGCGATAATTTAGCGGTGGGATATTGCGCTTTATCGCGGCCGGTCGTTATCGCGCGGCAATTGCGGGCCTTGTTGCGGCATGATCGCGAGTGTGACTCGCCGTCTCGTCGAGATAATCTCCGCCGATCATCATCTCCGCTCGTCGAAGCGCAACTCAAGTCGCCGGCACGTTCGATCGTAGATTACGCTTGTGCGAAGAAAGTTTCCACGGCGATCATTACGGTGACGATAATGCCTTCATGATATAACGGGACCTTCATTACGCGTCATTGACGTGAGCGAGAGATTTCTAAGCTGGAAGGAACTTTGGGGAGAAGCCATTTACCCGACGTAGCCTTGAGTCGCATGCCGAAGGACATTACGGGTTACATACCGGGACAGCCGCGTTATTATCTCGAGGCCGTAAAAATTCGGCGTATCTGTCTGTGATATTAACTCTCTATAGAAGCAATTATCTTTTCCTCCCTCCTTCTCTCTCTCTCTCTCTCTCTCTATAGCTATCCGTCTCTCTTGTCGAAACCAGTGCAACTCGCGCGATCGAGAGCTGATTAATGACAGGGTGTCAGGTTAATCGTGCCGCCGCGAGTGACGACTAATTCGCTTTCGTTGAACCTATCGATCTTCAACACTATAGTTTCAAAATTTCGGGAAAAACTCGTTTTCCCCCAATTTTCTCGTGGACTTTTTTCTTCCTGGTTTCTTACCTTCTTTATGGAAATAAGTAAACATGGCAGGTTTTTAACTGAGCATGCACGCAGAAAATATTATAGTAAAAATTACCGTAAAATTTTGTAATACCTGGTATATCATATTGGAATTATGATTGAAATGATGGTGTGTGTTGTAGTCTTTAGTAATGTGTGCGTGAAATATATCATTAAGGATTACAATATACGTCATTTCAGCCATAATTCCGATATAGTCCAGCATTATAAAGTTTTGCGGCAATATTCGCTATAATATTTCCCTCCGTGTACGTGAATTTTTCTAAACGAATTTTCGCACTCTCGAGACAGAAACCGAAGGTATCCGCGAGGAAGTGAGGATAAAAGGGGATTTTTCCGAAACTTCAAAGCTGTACTCAACGCTAATCCAGCAGGCGCTCGCTAGACGATGTACGTATGTCGCGGCATGAAATTTTTTACAGACGAGATGCTCTCTCTGTCTCTCTCTTTCTCGATGTACAGCTGTCGATAAAGTCTCGCTTAATCCATACTGTGTCGGGGAGCATTACTTCGAATGACTGGCGAGCTGCCAGAACGGGGTTATGCTCGCGGTAAACGCGTGTGTAATGATAGGTTTCTCGTTCGCGCGCGGGACGTGGCACGAACCACGGCGCCCTTCGATGATGGGGCCCCATCCTCTCCCGGCGAGTCGAGAAGGCCCTCACGTCAGAGGCCCCAAATTGGTGCCCGTCGCGAATTGGCATAATAACGGGTATCGTGCCGCACCGATAGCTCGACCCGAGAGATCAAGTTCGTGCGTACGCGCCGCTTCGATCGCTCGCTAGGACGCTGGTGGAAAGACGAACGTCCATTTGAGATACGAACTTCCGGACAATGCTCGTCGGTTCGACGCGTCAAAGGTCGACTCGTTTAATCGCGGCAGTACGATGGAGAATCGAGCGTTCGTTGCCTCCTCCGTTTTTAATTTTTGTTTTCTCCCCTATTTATTTTTCATGGATATAATTTTTCTTCTGCGTGAGTGTACGTAAAAAGAAGGTGAAACTTCATATAAGCTTCTCGACCCGCGCACTTCGAGGATATAAACACCGACATCTGGTATCGCGAAATCCCGATACATTGGATTGCCGGTACGGCGTAGAAGCGCGAATTTTACGATCGCTAGTAACGAGATCGACACAAACGACGAGCGAGCTCGAGGGAGTCGAAGTGTCTCGATTGTAAACGAGAGTTTGACGCAGGTTCCCTCCTTCTTTATGGCCGGTTAGCTCCATTCGTGCTTTCGCCACCTGCCCCCTCGGCCGCGGTCCTACCCTTGCGGCCCGCGGCCTCGTTTCAGGCCCATTGTCCGCGGCGCGTTTCAAGATGCCGCCGGCGGCTTTAATGAGAATTTTAATTACCCAATCCGGGCGCTCTCTCGGGACGAAACACCGACGAAACGCGAGGAGCCATCCGAGAAGCGATCGCTCCTCGCTTGCGTAAGCAGCTCCGAAGTCTCGCGATCGACCGCTCTCGTTCCGGTTTCTAGATCGGCCGAAAAAATTCAATGGGGAAATTAGATAACGCAATGCACCCGTAACAACCTCCTTGACGAAACTCGCTTTATTACATCTGACGATTCTTCACGGGGAGTGGCCAAAAAAAAGTGCCGGATATACAAGTAGATAATTATTTCAGTATTTCTTATAATAAATATTTTTACTTAGATCAAATAATATTTACTTGACCGGAGTAAAATATTTTTCAGGTAAATCATTCCAATTAAAATATCTACTCGATCCGACGAAAATTTACTTAATTCGAATAGAAATGTGTTTTGAGTAATTATTTACTTGATTCTAGCATTTTTGTCTGTGTATTATTCGTTAAGATTGACGTCCAGCGGTTAGATGATCAAGCGTAACGTATTTTAACAAAGTTTTTCGGGCGTAATATGTTCGAACGAACTCATTCCAGCGTGTAATGTACGGTTAGAACAATCCCTTGTGATCATCGACGTCACTTTTTAACCGTTGCAACCATGCGGAGTACAGTGCGCTTTTCTCCGGCCTGTCCATGTGAGCCCACGATGCAACGCCTCCAAACGTACTTGGTTGATTTTTGTTGAAGTTGATGTGCGATTCGCTGAATTTCACTTCGGTTCTCATAAGCAATTTCGAGTCAGCTGACTTGAAGCCGGTCGAACCGCTCTTCGGAGGATCGTCCGATTCCGCGGGATCTTTTTTCTTCTGGGCCGACTTCAGTTTGCGCAGTTGATTTTCTCGGCGATTCTTCGACGACAAATCTCCGCTCGCAGAACTTCGCTTCGTACCCTCGACTTCTGTGATTTCCACATCGGGTTCTTCGGCCAACTTGTCTGCGGGTCGACGCGCGAACTGCGTCACTCCCGGATTTTCATTTATCGGATCTTTAAGCGGGTTCTGATCCTTTGTACTCTCCTTTATAGAAGATACATTCGGTTTCTTTTTCGGGAAGGGTTTAGTTGTATCAGCGGTTGCCAGCGGCGATTTCTTCCGTTGTATCTGCTTGTTCGCAAGTCCTTTGGAAAAGAGTCGAATGTCCTTTGACTCGGATGGCTTCAAACTGTTTGATTTTTCCGACTTCTGAATTTCCGTCGTGTTTGCAGCACTGAAACAAGACCATCTTTCTGTTCTTTCCTGCTGAAATTCTTCCTTTATGTTCTCAGCGTGATTTTCATCCACTTTCACGTCTGCGGATGTCGCGAGGTCTTTCACGATCGGATCGTTTTTCTCCTTCGAGATAATCCTCTCCGCTTCTGATTTCTCCACCTTGTCCGATTCTACTCGTTTTATCGCCGCTGTTTCATTAATCTGCTCCGTCTTTGGTGTCATTTCGATTATGGACTTCTTCGATGTCAAATCCAGTGTCTCCACGACTGCTGGGAGTGGATTTTGACTCTCCTTCGCTCCTTTATTTAATTTCATCGTTACCTTCCTCGATGCCACCTTTAAACCATAATCAATCAGAGTGCCGTCTTCCCTTTTCTCAATCGGCTTTATGACATTCAGGATCTTTTTTACTCTCGCATTCGTGCCGAACGCATCGTCGTTTGAGCTCGTCTCCTTCAGCGAGTAGTTACTCTTGGCAGTATCCTTCGACTCTTTCAACTTTCTCGGCAAGACGGATGCCTTCTTGACATACGCATCGAATTCTCCGCTTGCACTATGCTTGCTCTGTACACTCGTCGTCTCAGGCGTAGATAATGTGACTGGTTTCGCTATACCTGACATTTCCTCGCCGTCTTCCTTCGTAACCGGCGTCTGCGTATTATTAATATTCAAGTAGTTTCTCGTTACTTCGGAGGTAGTGTCGAGATTCCCCCGACTCGGTTTCAGTCCAAATAGCGAGTAGTGAACAGTCGAGTTAAATTCCTCACGTTGCTCCGAGGAGCTCCAGCGAGAAGTCGAATCTGCGATGGGATTACTGGCGGTAATATCTGCGTTATTCGCGTTCGGTAATGCCTCTTCATTCCAATCTGACGTCTGTGATTTGCGAATATCCTTCTTTTTCTTCATCCTGTTGAAGCCATCCGAGGACGACCACCAGGGGATCATATCCGAGGGGACGCGAGCGTCAGCAGACTCCTTCTCATCGTACTTGTTCGCCTCCGGATACCGAGGATTCGTCATCCTTTTCGCACATAATCTCTCGGTTTCCGCGTGGTTCGTTCTTTCGACTGACGGGACGTCCATCGTTGATTTATCAGCCGGCTGTTTCTTCGCTTTTTCACGTTGGATTTTCGAGCTCCGACTCCCGCTTGAAATTCCACGCTCGTTAGTCTTCCTCTTGACCGTATCACCGGTCTTGACATCCGTCCGAGCGGAAGCCTCGCGTTGCCGCGTATCGTCAGAAGCCGCGGAGGAAGTTTTCCTAGGGTTCTTGAGCGACGAGCGACTCGGGGGAACTGGCGGCGTCGGCGTCGTCGGCACAGCGCCAATCGTCACCGCATTTCGCTCCGTACTGCCCTTCGTCGGTTGGTTCTGAAAATTCGCGGATATCTGCACGTTCAGCACCCCACCCAGGCTGGGCTCGCTCCTCCTGCGCAACTCGTCCTCCGCTCGACTTCTGCTCGCCGCGTCCTCCTTGGCGAACGGTACCCTGATCTCGATTTTGTCGGACGAAGTCACCACGTCTAGCCGCTCGGTGCGCGCGACGATGCTCCTCAGCTCGGAAACCGGTTTGCCGTTGATTGAAAACTCAATCTGTTTGATCGGCGCGGAGTCCTCGCTAATCGAAATGCGCATCGGGCCGAAGTCGCCGCGCCGCACCGCGCTGTTCGTGCTTTGCCAGGCCGTCGTCGTGTTCCACTGAGCCTCGTTCGCCTGCGAGGCTGTTGTTTTCTCCTGGTTAGACCGCACGACGACGGACAATTCCTCGGGGCCCAAGGGATTCGATAATCCGACCGAGTCCACGTTGATGGACACCACGGACTCCTTCGCAGACGGTACCATGTGCAGCTCGACCTGCGGCCGCTGCGACGCGTTCGTTGACGCCTGCGTTGAACTCGGCCGCGCGGACGACGTCTCGACGACGGTGCGGCTCGCTTTTCGCGGTATCCCCTGCGAATTGTTCGTGCTGCTGGCGTTCCTCGTCGGAGTGACGAAGGACTCGAGAGAGCTTCTCGCTAACGCGTTCAGCCTCGGTGCCAAAGCGCCGTTCGATGCGACGGGAACGTTGTGCGTGGACTTGCAATCGGCCACTGGTTTCACGTAAGATTGATCTTCGTTCTTCGACTCGGCTTTGGTGACCTGCACGTGGTGGTTCTTGCTCGCATCTTCGTGATTTTGAAGATCGCGACGCTCGACGACGTCCGTGCTGTCGCGTCGGGTGGACCGATCGAATGGATTAAATGGGCCGGAAAAAAGTGAGCCGGTTGCTTGTCCTTTACCTGAAGCTCCACTCCGTTCGACGAGATCGATCATTTTCTCGCTCAAAGGCGACGACGTGAAAGTGCTGAATGGACTCTTGCGCAATGCGTTGCCGAAATAAGAATTGTCGTTTCGTGCTGCTGCAACGGACGTCTTACGAATTGCCTCGCTGTAATCGGCTATCATCTCTGCGTACGTTCGGGACGGTTTTTCGATGGACGCGATGAAACTGCCGTTGCGACTCGCATTATGCGCGTTGTTCATAGGCCTCTGAAACACGCGTCGCTCGCCAGACCCGTTGTCGCCATTAAATTTGACATTTTGGTAGATGGAGTTGCGGCGCGCTCTTCTCGCTACACTTTCCATCGACGATTTCTTCAGCGACATCACGCTGGATTTGGTTTTACTGCGCTGCTTGCAAATCGTTTTGCTCCCTTTCGAAACGAGCCGCGTGCTGCCTTGACGAAATTGCCCCGGGCGATTGACATCGATGCCACGACTCCTCGTCGCTACGGATAACGAGTCGTGCGGAAAATATGCCGATAATTCGCGAAAATATCGTGTTACTGAAAATGCACGTGAAAATTTCTAATTTTTTAGCTTTCAATTTTTTTTACATAAATATGGAGATAATTGGAGAGATGAGAATGCGTTGCGGTTAGCTACCAAATTGCGATGCAATATGCTAAATATTTACGAAAATTAAAGCTCTTAAATGATCCAGGCTTACATAAGAAATAACTTGTCGAGGAATTGACGCATAAATTATTCCGACGATACTTACTAGACGGAGCGTGGCGGGGAACGTTCACACCGAGGATGTGCTTTAGACGATTCATTTTCGGCGACCGATTACGACCGATACGTGTAAGCGCGAGATATACTCGGTTGATTTAGAGCTGTCGCTGGAGACGAGCTGGTTTGAACGATGTCTGACGGGATTATTTACTTCATGTGAAGACACATGACGCGAACCTGACTATTCCGTCACGAAAATATCAAAAGAGACAAACGAACCGCGCGCGACTCGTGAGGATACTTCAATTCGTACATCACAAACTTTGCTGTCACATCCGAACTTTCTTCAGTTTTACTTTTACAGTCGTTAATTTTCGCTTGTCGGAATTTTCGGACGCCGAATAAACGGCGCCTTAATAATGACGATAACGATAATAACAAATGTAAGCAATATAGGATCTTGATGCAGAATGAAAATCCTGGATTAGGTTAATGTAGGAATTATATTAATTGGAAATAAAAGAGACTCGCTCGGTGTGAGAGGTTGGTGCACCGCATAATTGGATTATATCCTTTCACAGGCTATATTAATAAATCGTGATCTTATACAGTTCTTTTAATTACTTATATTTATCGAGTTTATTATCAATTTCTATATACTGTCTTTGTAGACCGGTTGCCGTCAGGAAAGCAGTTATCTCATCGGATCAAATTGATGAAGCAGTGATCACATAAATCCAACTCTTTTTTTGATATAGTAATAATAGTTAACGGAGAAATTCGAGTGGGACGTCTTACACAAAACGTAGAGGAGACGAGCGAGAGTAAACGCGCATAGGACTCGTGGGCGTAACGTGTTACCGTCGGGGTGAAAAAAATAAACAAGTTTCTCGCGCCTGTTTCTCAGATGGAAATCCTCGATGCCGGGCACATCTCCGCTCGGCCATTATCGGCGCCTTCGCTATGAAGAAATGGCACCGGCGCGATCTTCAAAGCGGCGTCCATGCGTCCTTCTCCGCGACGATAGATCCCGAAGATAAGAATCCGGCGCGACTTGAACACACGGCCCTCGGAACGGCACCACAATGCGTTTATCTTCGCGATCTTTCCTCTTGCACGCCGCTTCAACGATGCATCTTCGACTACCATTCGTCCCCTTCGCGATCCTTCGCTCCGTGCGGGGCTCTCTTTTTCGCTCGATTCCCCGACGGAACCGTCAATTTGCGATCCGTCGAGGATCGGCCGAAACGCACCCGACTGCCGGAGGGAGCATTGATTAGCCCCGTAGTGTAATCTCACCTGCGGAGGTAGAGGCAACCCCGTGATCGATCCTCTCGCTTTCTTCCTCTCTCTCTCTCTCTCTCTCCAAGAGCGGGATCTCCTCGGCAGATACGCGCATCCGAGGAAGCGACTCTTCACGAACTCGAACTTTGCTCGGGGAGTCACGATGCAGAACCGCACGAAGCGCGGTCGTGCCGACAGAAGTTACCCATGGCTCTGCAGCGTGGAATTCTCGCGAGCGAGATCGTGGCGCGCGTTCTCCTCGTGTCGGTCCTCCTCGTGGCCGCGATATCTCTCCCGGTCGAGAGCGCGGAGGCCCGTCACGAAGTCACGAACGTTATTAAAGCGAAGCGCGGAAACGTGATTCGCCCGCTAGGAAGCCGAATAGGTGTCTGACGAGCTGCTACCATTTCTCCCCTTTGCACTCGTGTCCCCCCCTTCCTCCCCGGCGTTTTTTCCTCTCGCTCTTGTTGCTCTCCCGTCTCTTCGCCTCTTCTTCGCCGTCTTGCGCGCGTCTCGCTGGCGGGAGGGATGCGATTGGACGGCCGGGTCCAGTTCGGATGTACCATCAGCGTTAAATCGGAGAGATATTGCGGGCCCCTCTCTCTCCTTTCCTCGGACAGGAACGTATCTCAAATAGCAATTTCAAGGCCGAATAATCGGCGGCGTTCACGTCCGCGGCTGGCTTTACGGCGTCCGATCATGCAACCCGTCGTTGCTGCGAGGGCTGCGCAGGATCAAATGTTGAGCCATATACGGCCCAATGGGAAAGTGAGCCGACGTTGGGATCGCCGGTTCGTTTAGCTGCTTAACCGGAGAGTCCGTTTTTGTCGGTCGGCCGATTGTGCGGACTTCTAAATCAAATCTCTGTCTCTCGTGGAGGATGTAAAAGGAAATGCGCGGTCGGAAAGGGAGAATCGCGCGCGGGGAGCGGTGAGAGACGCGGTTTCCGCCGGTGGGAAAGTGAGAGACGGTCCTCCGCGAGATGATCATCGCGCAAACGAGATTTAGAGAATCGACGCGTCCCTTGCCAGCTGCTCTGCTTTGCGCTAAAAAAGGAAGCCCTTCGCCGGCCCTTTGGACTGCTAAAAAGGAAAAGGAATACGTGACTCGACGCACGTCTTATCGCGCCTCTTAATCGGGCATTCGCACACACCTCCGATAACGCGCGATGTCGCGCGACGTGTGCACACCTTGAGGAAACACCGGCTCTCGTCGAGGGAGAAGATCAAAGCAGGAAGGGTCACGTACGCAGTCGTCGCGGGACTGGCGTCTCACGCGAGATTGCGAGCTGCTTGTATTTCATTTCGAAGTTTCGCGCGACTCGGCCGGTCGCGCCGCTCGGAGAGCGAGTTTCACTTTTGCTGAGATTATTGGCGGTGATAAAATGGCCATACGATACGATGGCGGGAAGGTATCGTGTGCGGATAAACAGCGGTAAATCATGTCGCCCTGTCCGCACTTCCTCGCCGGCGATGTTGGCGGCTAACGAACGAGGTTTATTAGATCTCTCGGGCTCTCTAACGTCACGCATGTCAACTTGGGCTCGTTAACATCGAGACGTCGAGACCCCGCGATCAGCGTGTATACGTAATCGAAATATTAATGGATAAGGAAAAGGGACTAAGATGACGGGTAAAAGGACGTTTTATCCTTTTTTTTCCTTTTAAGTTAATAATAAATGACGAGTTAATACCGAACTTATTAGAAGCTTTAAATAATAATAAATAATGTGGTATGGTTTGTTCAAAAATAATAATTTCATTTATTTTATTGTATCGTACAGACGTTATGATAACAGTATAATATAAAAAGTTTGAGAAAATTATTCTTTGTGTGCGTGAAAATTTTATTTTTAACCTTCGTCATATTACCTATACATGAGAGCAAGATGAGACGTTCTGAAAAAGTTCTAGTCAAATAAAATTCAAATTTATCTATCAATTTCTCAGTTTATGCAGATGATAAGGCTTTAATTACTCCAAAAAACGTGTTATTTTCACGTCACAAAATTACATCTATAAAAATGAAGAAAAAATCGATAAATTTTCAGATCGTCGTCTCACCCCTCTCGCCCCTATTACACATGCCGGATCACCAAACCGCTCGGAGCGAGCTTTCGTGCTTATGGTAGCTCGTAGGTCATATTCTACAATCGCAACTTCCGGACGTTCGTTTTCGCGTTCACCTTACCCTTTACCTAAACCCGAGCGTTCTTGAATAAAACCATCACGCCGGCTGGAGCCGCGAACAGATGTAACCTCGGGACGTCTCGGGCGCGGCGGCTCTTTTTCGTGTTCACGTGGGCACATTGTTGCCCTAGGCTCTTCAATTGCTTGTCTTCCGGCGCACATACGCGTTTCTCGCGCGCCCTTATATCTCGCCGTCACCATTGTCGTGAGCGGAGACGTTACGACGGCCGGCGTTGTTGAGAACGGGCGAGAGAAACGGGGAGCGTTCACCCGCATACAAATTGATCCTTTTTGCCGGCGGCGGACTCGCACCGGCAGCGCCTTGTGGCTCTAAAAGTCTCCCTTGCGCGGCCACCGAAAAACCGGCCCGGGGGGGGATACACGGGGGTTACAAGGGGGTTGTCGCGTTTTGTGGAAACAATCAGCAGGTTGTCGCGAAACAAGGATATGAATGCATAAGGAGCGCAGTTAACACGGTTGCACGCCGTGTTCGCCGACTCTTCGTTTTTTTGTTTCGAACCCTCCCTCAAAGGACGCCGCTTTTGTGCCCGAGTCCTCGGCCGGGCGAGGGGACGGCGCGGAGGCCCCAGAGAGAGGGCGGAAAAACGAAGGACGAAGGAACGCGTAGGTCTCCCCGGCGACGATATATACGATCAACGTCGCCGCACGGCGGTGGTGAGAGGTCCTCCTCGTTTTATTGTCCCCTGGACACTCCTCGACGTCCGCGACGCTCTGCATTCGGCATTTCGTCGCTCCTGCTCGAAGGATTCTCGCCGGGTCCGCGAGAGGAAATTCCAGACTTCTTGCGTGCACTGAGCTAACATCGCTCGCTTTTCGCTCTCTGAGCTATTATAATATTTGTCAGTGAAATTAGCAGCGTTTCGTTCCGTCGAAGACAGATATCATTCCTTCGTCTTGGATTTTCTTCGACCGTATTACTCTCTTTTTCATTATTTTTCCATCGGCTGGCTTTACAGTTCTGTACTGGCGGTACAGAATTTTGTGATAATTTTTTACTACAGTATTTCCTCCGTGACGCTCGTATGAGAAAAACGGAAGTTGGAATTTAAAATGGGCATACTTAGCGTTCGCTTTGCGCCCAGAATAAAGCCCCAAGTTCTTATCTGCGGTCCGACAGAGGTGATACCTAGTTCACGCTGATGGAGAGCCGCGTGGATATTGTTTATGGCGTTATAGCGTTACAACCGGACGGTAACCGACCGCTGTAACCGGAGCTGATGCCGCTTTGTTTCTTATCGCGAGCGTAAATTATTCGATTTCGCGTCATCCTTAATTGAGATGGGATACCATCACCGAGTCGTCGAAACGTGTCACGCATGAGTGCAGGAAGAGATATCGCGCGTCTTTTCACCTGCGCGGTACAAAAAGCGCTTCTTATTACGTCGCCCGTAAAGACGTCGATTTTATTCCGTTCCAAGAGGATCGAGCTTGATCTCTTCGCGCGGTTTCGCAAAATCGCCGTTGGGCCGCGAACAACACGATTAAACTCGCTAGTATGTTTATAGCACGCTGTGTTTTTGCTTTTGCATCGTGCTCGCGCAATTAGATAGACAGCCATAAAGAGAGGATTAAAGTCCGGGGTACGATAAAAATTTGCACGAGCCCGGACTATCCGTCCACCGTCCCGACCGTGCAATTAAGCGTGCAACGTCGACGGCGCCTCGGTCTTTTGAGGTTTGGGTTAATTCCGCCGTTCGAACGGTATGCCTGGAAACCGGTTCGCAGGCTTGTAATTCGTGTCGTGTCTTCGCATTTCTGACGAAGTCGCCAGCGCCTATGCAAATACTTATCAGCGATTTGCAGATGTAACCTATCAGGAACACGCTCGTTATCCTAGAGAAAACCGAGGTGAGGCGTTCTCGAAAGCGCGGGGAATCCATTAACTACATAAAGCCCGCTAAACGATGTATCGGTGAATTCTTGATCGCGATTAATCGCGAGAGTTACAACACATCAATATATTAACCCGATGGTTTATCTCACTACAATTTCGATGCCTGAGCATCTCAACTCCGGCACTCATCGGCTACTTAGCATGTTAATCAGGCGGAATTATATTTTGCGACTGGAAATTCGGATAAAAAGTCGAGAGTTCCTCGACGAGAGGCCGACGTGTTAATTTCGCCATGTCGGATGTCGCACGAAGACAAGGTCGTCGCGATCATCGCAACGTTTCGTGCGCATTTTGCACCTGTGCGACGCGACCCGTTCTCTGAAATCGATGATTCGGTCGTTTTACGATCGAATCGCGCTCGTCCCGTCCGTCCTGCGAACTTATCGCGCGGAAACGCGCGACTTTGTACGCGTCGCGTTACGATCGGCCGTTACTCGAGCTGCACCCCGAGGTCTCCCCTTCGGGACGTCTCTCCCACGTCTTTCTCGCCGGCAGACAGCGTGGTACCGCGGCGACCGGAGGAGAATCGTGTCGGAAAGGGCGAGGGGGAGCAAGCGGGACAATCACGAGCCACACGATCGGGTGTCGCGTCAACGATGGCTCGTCGTCGGCTACCGATCGTAATTAATAGGGACGATCCGAAGGGACAACCTTAACGAGACACCCGCAATCAGGCCGCCGTCGCCGCGCGCGCGCGACTCGGTCGATGTCATTTGTTTAAGTTGATCCTCGCTTGTCACGCCCGAATAAGGTAACTCGTGTTCGCCGCTCCGCGGGGAGTGCGAAAGAACAAAGAGAGAGTCGAGTGAGTGTCGGGATGGTCTCCCGGATGAGATCGACGACGGGGAGGATAGAGACGGAGGAAGAGACGCGAAAGAGAGAAGGAGGAGGAGGAACGAACAGGCAAGCAGACACCTGCTGTTAGCTGCATTGTCTTCCTCTCTTTTTCGATTTTCGCCCCTTCTTCCTCCGCCTTCATCCCTTCGTTTTCCTCCTCTTTGTTTCTTCTCATTCTTCCTTAGGCTGCTCGCAGAGCCTCGAAGGTAATCTTTGAACGAGGCGATGACGCAACAACAACCGGGCCCGTCTGAAAGGACGAGTGAATGTTTTTTCGTGCTTACGCGCTTTTTCTTCCGGAGAAATCGAGGGACCGAATGTGAGATCCCTCTCCGTGGAGGTACGCTGATACAAATTAAATCAGGGGGTCGGATCGTCGCGATAAAAACGTGAGATTGAGCGTTTAGTCGGCGCAACGGAGCTCCTTTAACCTTCGTTGGACGCGCGAGGTGCTTCTGATCAGCCAGAAATACTCGGGTAGAAATATGTACAGTTTACTTAGACATTCGTCCAGTTACTGTCTAATATTAAGCATTCTCATTAATTGTAACAATACTGCTTAGGAAATGAGCGAAAGTTTGATAGAATTTTATTCAAGGATACTTTTAGGGCAAAACTGTCTATTTGAACAGGAGTCTTATTAATCAAATGAATAGTTTATTCGTCCATTTATTGCTCTGTTTTTGTTCAGCAAATGAGTTCAAATTTTGCTCATTTTTTGTGCACGGTAACCGCAGCAAAATTGGAACCCCAAGTAGTTTTACTCGTCAGTTATTAGACGAAAGTTAGTAATCTGCCCGATAACTGCTGAAAAAAATGCGTAAAATACAAATTTCTACCAGGGATATAAACTATCGTTCTACGAACAGTTTATGCGATCTCGCGTTAACAGATTTATCCTCTGGAGACGAAGTTGACGGTTGAATTTATCACGCCAATTCGAATCACACTTAAAGGAAATTGAGTAAACGTTAACAGTTTGTCTGAGACGCGAGCGCATATTTATGATACTGTCGCGCTATTCATTAGAGAGCGGCTGCGCAACGCATACCGCGATGTGATACGATCGGGGATGCATGCTTCGTAGCATTATTCAGACGATGTGTAATAGACATCGTTGCTGGGGTTGTTTAAGAACACGTGCTCGGGTGGGAAGCACACCAATCGGCGTAACTCATCGTAGTGGCTGATAGTTATTGATTTACACGCGTAACTCGCGAAACATAATTCTCCGAGAGCGCTAATGGAAATAAGAGGGATTTCAACAACGGGGGATGATTTACACTGATTGCCCTTCGCTCCTTATTTCATCCGGGAAAAGTACAATCGCATTTTCACCGGGCGTTACCCGTTGCAAACGCGTCTATCGAAATCTTCACGTCGCCTCGGGCTCTTGGAGTTTTTATTTTCCTGTAAAGTGCGCAATTTCCTGTCTCAATGAAGCTTGGATAACATATTGAGTTAATGTTAAAGTTCGTTCCGCTTTTTTATCGGTTTTTTGCTCAGAAATTCCAGAATCTCGAAAATCATCGAATGTATATTTAATTGATTGTATTTAAAAATAAATCAATATTACATTTTAATTGAAAAACCGAACGAACTGTTGCGTGTCAACCTAATAAGGGAAAATGAAAAACGAATCAAAGTCGACGTTTAGACAGCCGCGTGTACCGCTAAACGGTTACTACGAGCGGGACCCTCTTAACATAGCTTTTCCACTAATTGAAGATCCTTCTCTTTTCAGACAATCGCGACCACTTTAACGCCGGACATGCGACATGCACGGTGAAGAAGGGAGAGCTATGGCAGCGGCGGAAACAGCCTTACGAAGCTCCTCCGGTCCTCTCCTCGTTCGTGACAGTCGACGGGTCCACGAAGCAGAAGAGGGAATCCTCGCTCAGGTCACCTTGGCAAGGCCTACGGGTTCGTAAAGGGCATGAAAGCTCATCATGTTCAACTACCGACACGGGCTGCAAGCGCTGTCGACCTGCAACCTCCTCGGCGTGACATTCCTCCTACTGATCGTCGCCGGTAGCTACGATGTGTCAGCGGATCTCAATTCGGAATTCGTCAAAGGGAAAAGTGAGTCTCGTCGCAACACTTCCACCAGGAAGTGCCGTTACACGGGTTACAATCACCTAGCGACACAGCGAACGTGCAGACGTGTTCGATCGTGATTCTTTGTTCTCGTGCGAAACAGAGTCGGGATGAACGCGCCGCGATTCAACGTTTAACGAGAAGCCGAGAAAAGCAAGCATTATGTAATCATTAAAACAGTAATCATGAAAATCATGTAATCATGAAAACAATTACTACGAATCTTTATAAAAACAATGTACTCATTTTTAACGAGTTTATAATAACTATCGATTTTATCGTTGAAATATATTGACGGGGCACACACGTAAACGCAGTTTCATCCTATCGTTAAGTAACACCATATCTGTGTTGCACGTCAGAATCACGATTAGATAATTACCACGTTCGGCGTAGAGGTGATGATGACACGTGGGCAATTATTATTTTAATCGCCATACTTACTATTTGCTTCGCTCGTAACATCCGGAGCGTTCACGTTCGGAGCGACGGAGTCTCGCTCGGACGTGAACGCGTCCCGCAATGAAAGAGCAGCTCGCGAGCATCGGTGGACGACGAGGACGACGTGGCGATGGCGGTAACATAATTTATCAGCACGTACGAGCGCGTATCGTCGCTGCGAGTCAGCTTTTTTTTTTCACGAGGCACGCCACACGTATTCCGCGCTCTTCCTAGCGGAGAACCATCGCTCGTAGATCATCTAGACGGTGCTGTCTGGAAAAGTAGAAAGCGAAGCGGTGTGCCGGCGCACAGCGCGTGGGCGTCGCTCGGTCGGTCGGAATCCCTTTTACTCGAATCGTACCTGGAAAGTACCGTTCCTCCTATCTCCAGAGGAGAAAGGAAGAGGCGCTGGAAGAGAGAGGAGGAGGCGGGTAAGAGGAGGAGGGCACGCGCCGCTTAAAATCTCACCTCTTACCTCCCGTCTCTGCTCCGTAGGGCGACGTCGTGTAGGTGCATCCACGAGTGGTACTCCCGTGATCGAGAGCGCGCTCTCGGAGTCGTGTGGCCCGCAACGAGCTTGACCCACATTAGGTGCGGTGTTTATGTTTGTGTTGATGACCGCTACGAGAACTAGTCGTCGACGCAGATATTATTGCGCCCGACGACTATCACGGTACAGCTCGCACGAACGGCGACCACACGTGCGCTCTTACGGAAGCTGCGGGCGTTCGCAAGCTTCACGGAAAAGAGGAATTAACTGTTCGTGTAATACAACTAGAATTTAATTACCAGACCTAGTTTTTAGTCGTGGAAGCTAAAAACTAGATACAGGGATGAAGAAATTAGCTAAATTAATTGAATTTCAATTGTATTGTATGAACAGCTGATTTTTATCTTGGGAGCGAGTTTTAGCTGTGGGAGCTAATTTTTTTCTCCCGGCTGATTTCTTCGGCGATCTGTGTGATCGAGTATGTCAATTACGAATTGAAATGATAGAAGCGAATTATGATAACGAGAGAGATATGGGATCGCGATGTTACCATCAACAATGTCCTTGTACATTTCCATACAAGGCGAATAGTAATTAGAATAAAACATACTGAAAGACACAGATTTGATTCTCTGAAATCAAATATTTTTCATTTTCGTTTCAGAGAAATTTCGGTTCTCACAACCGAAACATTTTATTTGCCCATATCCAAACCAAGCTTTGAATCAACTAAATAGGTTTTTCATTGCAAATTCGACGAAAATCAGGACTTGATTTTAAGAGTACGTTTAAG
>NW_014554899.1:639924-848625 GCF_001313825.1 Dinoponera quadriceps | reverse complement strand
GGGGGGGGGGGGGGGGGAATTACCAGAATATCTTTCCATTAACTCAATAACCGGAGCATGGAGGCTGCGTATCATGCAGCCGAAGAGTGCGGCTTGCCCGGCGTGTGCACAACCACCCAGAATTCGTCGCGGACACGAGAAGATAACACCTAAAGTGGTCTCCATAAAGGTTTCCATTAAAGTGATAAGCTCCGGGTCGATTTCTTCCTGCCCATTAGGCGGGAGTAAGCTTGTGTTGCGCTCTTCTGTTTCTATTTTGTGTGTTGTTCAGTTGCAGCAGAGCGACGGAGAGAGGGGGAAAGGGTTGAACAATAATCCGAGAAAGAAAGAGAGGGAGAGAGAGAGCGGGAGGGATGACGAGATTCGATGAGAGAGAGGAGAATTTACCTGGAAGGGATTATGGAACCGCAGTAAATTAATCGGCTGTTTTTATCGTTCTCGGCTTTTAAGGTATATCGCGTTTCGGAATAAAGCGTCTATTAAGAGGCGAGTGCAAGTCCGATAATCCGGCGTGTAAGAAGTTAAGAACGCGAGGATGTATATTACTCACAAGCGAGAGAGACGGAACGGACGATGTCCGCGTCGTCTCCCGTTAAGAAGTCGAAATCCAATGAAAAATCGTGTGCCTCCTTGGCAGAGTCCGATTTCGAAACGCTTCTTCCGATACGCCTCGTCGGGCTTTGATCACGCCGACGTTCGCGCGAAGTCGACGTATCTGATGTTCATTAATTCGAAGCTCATCGATCTCTGCCCGGCCTCGATAATTATTCCGTGTAACTCACGTTCGAAATTTATCGTCATTATTATATATTTTTTAATCTGAGACGTTAAAATGAGAATCACACCGTAAGAAAGAGAGAGAGAGAGAGAGAGAGATGGAATAAACAGGGTTAAGGCATTCGCACGGAAACGTGTTCATGTTCGTGACGCTTAAGACAGTGATTTCGCTCATTACGCATACATCGCGAGTGAATTAAAGAAATAACGAGAGGAATAATCATTATTCTCCGGCACGCGTGAGTCTCGGAGTCATCGCGCTTAATACTTGGCCGGAGAATAAAGGAATTTTCAATCGGCGCCCCCTCATAATCAACCCTACAAAAGAACAGATAAGGAGAGTGACGAGGCTCTCTCGCTCTCGTGTGCCCCTCGCTGGCCTGCCGTTGCCTCGAGTCCTTCATTTATATATCCAGCCTCGAGAATAATCGACGTGCAACGAGAGATTTTATTCATTATAGCCCGCGGGGCCGAGTACCCAGCGTCCTACTTGGCTCACACCTGCGTACACCGATCTAATCCTCGAATCTCGGGGAATTCTCCCCCGTCCTCCCTTCGATCAAGTCGGTCGATACCGGACAGCATCGAGTATCGTCGCCCGCGATCGTCGATATTAATTATTACGACGTTTCTTCTTGGGTGGCTAGGAAGCATCTCGCTTTCTCCGGCGTTTCTTCTGGCTGGCTCTCTCCATCTTCCACGGATCCTTCGGCAGATTGTATCTTTCAGTGTGTCCGGCGGGTAAATAAGGAGTAAGTAACGAGACGGCGGAGCAGGAAGAGAGATCGGGGCGTAAGCACCCGAGAGAGAGAGAGAGAGAGAGAAAGAGAGAATGAGCATCGTCCGTCGGGGCATACCGCGAGATACCGCGCGGCGCGTAATACCGTTTCCCAGCTTGTACGACTTATCGTCGTCCGTCGACGTGCGTCTGTGCGTAAGGACCAGAGACATCAGGGGACATCTGGGAGGCATGCCTTAATTGACCGCTCGGAATATCGACGAGATCCCACAGACGGATTGAGACATCGGATTTCCGAGGGACGTTCGCATTTTTTGCCCGCCATGAAATATGACCGCTCAATATGCTCGGCGGATTTATTTATGTACTCGGAGACCGCGTCGCTCCGGCTCCAGGATCAGAACGACGTCGTTCTTCTTTTTGTCTTCGCCTTTTTTCTCCTCCCCTCCCCCCTCTCTCGGTGTCTCTGTTCAAAATCGTATTCTCCTATACGCGATTTCGCATACGCTGAATATTCAGAGCATATGCTGAATATTCACTTTGAATACTAAAAGAAATTCTATTTTCGTAGAAAATTTATCGCCGCGTCGATGTAACATAAACGCAAGCTGATTTGCGCTTGAAATCTACCAGGAAACGGTCCGGGATGACCTACGAGCGCGCGGAGGTTGTGTAAGCGCGAATTCAATTGAAACGGAATTCCAGAGAGAGAGAGAGAGAGAGAGAGATTGCACACAGGCGGGTATAACAGATGAGCCGATTCTTATTAATCATTTTCGCCCGACGTCTCTCGCAATCTGCCTGGCGGGCGCTTCGCGGGCTCTCGTGGACAGTCCTGAGGTGAGATCGCCCGGGCAACAGGTGGTCTCTCACAGATGCGTACGCGCCGATGCAACGGCCCCATTCGTTTCGCAACGTGACCGGGCCGAATTCGCATCATCGTTCGCGTTATGAATGCGCGACTGTCGAAGGTTAATCAAGGGTCTCCGGGATGCGCGATGACGCGCGCGATCGCGGCGACAATGGGCGTCGTCGGATTACCGAGGCGCGATCCGAATGCGCCGCACAAATGGAGCTGTCGACGTTCCCTTTTAAGCCTCACATTGTATACCGTATCGGAGTGACTCGAGGTGGCAATCTCTGCCCGATCGGCGAGATGACGCGCGGAAATCTCGCGCTGATGAGGCCCACTGTCTCGAAATTCGTGCGTCATTATGTAAAATGAGAGTGGAGCTATCGATGAGATGCCGATGATATAACGATGTAGTTGATGTATCACATTTTTCCCGGCGGCGTTTAAAATGAAACGCGCGATTGAGATGACGCGCATGTGTGTTTCGCGCTTCGGATAATGTCTTCTCGTTTACTTTTTATCTCTCATCATCACTGCAATTTGCGTTCCCTTACTTCTACGTTGAAAATAAGCGCTATCGTTCGAGTAATATTTACTTGGTCAAACTAAAATGCAAATATTTACTACAAGCTATAAAATTTAAAATATATTTAAATTCATAAAAATATTATTTGATTAAAGAGACTAAAAGATAAGTGATTACGTTTATTTGATTCTAGCATTATTTTTCCGTGTAAATGAAATCATAGGGATGATGAAAAGATCCATAAAATGAGTGTCTTGCATTGTATACGTACGAGAATCGGTGAACGAATATTTTTCTTTCACCGTTGAGTAGCCGAGGAACGACGAAAGCCGCCGCGCAGCGTCTGAAAAGTGAGACGAACGCGCAGCTCTTTCGTCGCGACTCGACTGGCTTGATCGATGGCAAGACATCGAGCGACCGTAGGCACCGACAGGTCTAGCAGGGAAATGTGGGTGGACGACGAGGGTGAGAGGCGTGTGGGTGGCTTTTTCATTAATCGCACATCGAGCGGAGCCTTACGGAGGACAAACAGGCTGGAGAGAGGAGCTGACACGTGGAAGCGTGTCCGACTGCTGCGAAATGCAAACGCAAAGAGAGCTGATACTCGCATAGAAAATTTCTTGGGATCTAATTGCGATCCCGTCCGATTTCCCAAAATAATTATGGATTCTACACAGTAAAGTATTTTGTGTTATAAATGGTCCACCCTGAAATTTGGTGTTATTTTAACATGTGTTAAAAAATACACAAATAATATTAAATTAACACATTCACCTTTAATTTAACGTCATATTTGTACTTTTTAACACGTTCTCTGTATTAAAACAAAATCATGGGAAAATTGTGAGAAATTGCTATGCGGATATTTCTCTCGCGTTTTCAGATGATCGATGTCCCGTGCGGCGAATTTCAATTTGCGAGAGAAATCGCGCTGGATAAGCAGGCGGAAATCATGTTTGACCGCGAGCCAACATTCGTCGGATCGGATTTCTCGTTGAAATATTTCGTGTTTTTACACGCTCGACCTTTCTACCGACGATGACTTCGTGCGTCGCGACTTTAATTGCTCCTTGATCGTTCCGTTGCACTTCGGTCTGTTTCTAAGCATTCTACAGTCCAAAACACGACGTAAGAGCGAGTATATTGAACAACATCGATAGGATGAGCGGATCTTTACCAACGAAGCTGGAATTTCCCACCGACGTATTTCCATCGTGTGAATTACCGGCTTAATGGAGCGTTCGTTTATTACTTTTCCGAGATTTCTGCAGAAAAAGTCTATCACGAATAAAAGACACTTAAGCAAGTGGCTCTTAGAAAAAACGTAAGTGATTAAACTTAAGTAGTAAGTAAATTAACCAACTAATTAGTGTATTTCATTAGGTTTGTTGTATTCCAAAAGATGATAGAAGTGACGATAAATTTCGCCTTAAGCAATATATTAATTACTATAGCTAAAGAAATATATTAAATATAATATATAAATATATTAAATATATTTTATATTATTATATTATATTATTATATTATATAATATATAAATATATTAAATATAACTAATTAGCTGGTCGATTTCCTTATTGCTTACACTGAGAAAAAAGGACATGAAATTAATCTGTGACATATAAGACTTGTCTCACAGAAATAAATATTTATTTAAATATGGCGAAATAAAATGTTATTCCTAGCAAATAAACCAAGTAATAATAAAACTTAGATATATTTCGCAAAAATATGTATTCCGTTGTCACGGTCAAATTTTTTCCTAACCAATAAATATCGAAGGAAATATGACAAGAAATATCGACTTCGCGAAATTTCAATTTCTTTTTCTCAGTATGCAAATCTTTTTCCTTACGTTTTTCTATGTACCCTTACGTAATAGCAGCATTCTTAGGCGCGGAGGAAGTGGATTATAATAGCGACAGCTCGAATTGATGGTGGAAGCGCTCGCTTTCCCGAGATTTCGCGCGAGTCCTTTCCCACAGTTGAAGGGTTAAGCGGGGCCCGCGAGGCACTCATCGAGGCACCTCGAGCTGCACGCACTCGACGCTAAAAGGGACAGGTAATTTAGCGCGCGTTACGAAAGGACGACGACGCGGCACACTCGCGAGCTGGCCGATCAGGGGGATGGTAAACGATACCGGCCCGAGGTCAGATATCCGCGGGATCTGCGCCGCGGATATCGGACGGCTTATTGCACGATGCCGAAGAGAATGATATAGGTGCGCGCCCACGTACAAGCGTTATCGGCCGTGCGATCGCCGATCGATCGTGGCTGCGCTCGCGCGCGCGCAAAAGAGGCAGAGATCTCGGGAAAAAGAAAGAGAGAGAGAGAGCGACGACGACCTCGGATCCCGAGATCGAGATATCGGGCCGCGATACGACCCGAGTCCCGGCCGGATTCTCAGCGAAGCTGGAAATTAGCATGTAAGGTGAACGCGGTGCTTTCGCGAGCGTCGGCACAGTTTGGATCCGCGAGCAAACAATCGCGAACAAAGCGTCACTCTGAGGGGGAAACTCTTCTCACGTTTCCTCACGTATCCGTTGTTGATGTTCCCCTGAACCATGCGGACGCACGACTTTTAACCCCGACAGTAACATGTTAGACCCACGAGGCTCGCATTTTTCGTCGCTCACCCACTCTTCCACGTTTTGTGTAAAACGCCGCAGCCTACTGCTATTCTTCTATTACTCAGAAAAAAAAGTTGGCTTCATGTAACCACTGCTATCATCAGTCTGATTCAATGAGAGATAATTGGTTTCCTGGTGAGTGTATAAAGATAATAAGCAAAAATTGGTAATAAGCTTAATATAAGTAACTCATAAAAAACAAAAAAATACAAAAGAACCATGAATTTTTTCATGGTATAGAATTTTTTCGTGATATAGGCTTGAGGGACCTATGGTTTTTTCAGCATTAATATCGCGGTGTTAATTAAAGAAGAAAAACTAAGGAAGAAACAAACTGAGAAAGAAAGAGTATCGGACTTATAAGAGCCAAAAAAATATGTTATTTGACGTGAAGATATTAAAGAAACCCTGTTTGTTGAATCAAACATTCGTTCGTTTGCTCCATTCGAAAGGACAAATTTACCTCAATTCAAGAAATGTTATCAAATCCAAAGAAATCTTTTTCCCCGTGCACGCCAAGGAAATCGTTGCGGAATAGAAAGTACCATCCTGACGAAATACCAACCGAGAGCTGACTTGGAAAAAATCGTGGAGACGTTCCCGACGTTGTTCCGTCCACGATTCTGCTTCGTAATCCACTCCGCAGTGACGAAATGTCAGGTTATAGCGCAACCACGATGACATCTCGCGCCGTCTTCCATATTAGCACTTCTGGAGGCGACAACCGCGACGATTGGCGCGAACGTCCGCGGCTTCTTCGTCTTCAAGGAGAACGGAGACGCGATGGAAGAAGACGTACATTTCTCCGGGGGTGGTCGACGCCCGCCGTGCGAGATTCACGCGAGATAAATCGATCCTCCTGAGCGCTATCCTCGCTCGATGCATCCTACTTGCTCTCCGCGAAAGTCTCTGGCTCTTCGCGACTACTTTCAGCTACCGTGCCATTGTACAACTTAAGAACCGATATCTTGCGCAAAGTCCGGCTAAGTAACGGTTTTATCGGCCCGATAATATTCATATAAAAGCGCCGGCATTAAAACGCTTCGATGTCGTGCCTGCGTTTATCCGGCCAACGGCTAAGTGATTCCAGAAGAGCGGGACTTTACGCGCACGCCGTCGCGTAATTGCGAGCGCCCCGCTCGCTCGTATATCAAAATCTTCGCCGGCCCGGTGGAAAGCACTCAGCCGAGATTGTTATCCGCCCGGCGAGTTATGTGCATTAACAAACAGGGGGTTGCGTCGCGGGCTATCCGAGCTCGCACGTGTTGCCGTTAGCGCGACGCGGCCTGTAAGGCCGGTCCGGTGCTAAGTATAATTTACGTCGCGCATGCTATTATTATCTCTAGGATTACCCGGGCTATATCTTCCAGCGAGGATCACCCGAGACGGTGTCCTCCGGGCCACCGACGCGCGCGCAAGATAATTGAGCCGGCCATTTTAAATACTCGATACTCGAAACAATAGGGCGTGATAAAAAGGACTGACGCGAGAGTGGAAGGCACTTAGAGATACCTTAATGAAAGCACACCGGTGCTTAAGTAGACGCTCGAGTAATGTACGATGCAAATGCGCTTATCGCGGGAATGCGACGTGCATTATATTCGCGACCCACTGCAACACCCACCGGCGAGTATCCTCCGACGAGGAAGGCGCGTTTATCACGAGTGAGTCGAGTCTCATTTTTCCGGCGTTCAGCGGCTGCATACTAGATTAAGGAGATCTATCATGCTAGACGCGACAGCGACACACACATCGGGTTCCCCTTCGCGGCTAAATAGTGTATAAATCCCGGCCGCTAACGGCGCGCATTGAATCCCGACGTCGTCGACGTTATCGCGATCCAGTTGGACAACGCGTTCCCCGTCGTTCGGGGATTTTTGCGACTGCCCTCTACGGCACGGCGCAATCGTCACCTCTTGTCTCTCTCATGCCAGACGCTCGGCACGTTTGAATAAAAGAAAAAGGAAAGAAGACGAAAACGCTCTTTCTAGATGTTGCGTTCGCTCGTGTTCGGTGCGAAAGTTTCTCGAAGAAGGTATCTCGTTGTTTCGTAATATGATAATTAAAGGGTTCGCGAGGACGATGTTTCCGCGAGAAGAATGCTCGCGAAGCGAGCGAAATCGCGTGCTCTTTCTCTCTTTTATCCATCTCTCTCTCTCTCTCTCTCTCTCTGGGTGAACGCGTGGTCCAGCCCGCCGGCTGCTGAGGTTGCCGAGGTGAGATGAGAGAAAGAGCTGCGGAAGGTGAGGCAAGAGAGGGAAGGAGATGGGAAAACGGAGAGAACGAGACGCGGCGAATGCACGATGCATCGTCCGGAGAGAGAGAGACGAACAAAGTGCATTCCACACGCCGTCATTTGTTCCTTGTCCGTGCCGCCCTCGGTACTTCATTTCGATTCGTCATTATTTCCTCGCCTCACTTTGTGCTTTATTAACGCACACCGGCGAGGGAAAAGAAAAAGAGACGGGAGAGGAGCGATTTTTCGGAAGACGCTACTCCCGCGCCTCGACTTAACAACGCGTCGTGATTCGCGACTTGAAAAATCGTGCGGCCGCAAATTGTTGCCGTAGGTCAATACGCCCTACCGATGTTGAAGCATCGCGAATGGAGCGCACTCTTTGACNTTGCCCCCCCCCCCCCCCTCGACGTTTATAATTACGCGAGAGTGTTAATAATTTTTCCAGATTTAAACGATACCCCTCGAGATCTCCCCCAGTGAACACCAACTAACAGTAACATAACATCAATGTTGCAATTTCCCACTTGGCAACGTAACTGTTACATAACACACGCGTTGTATTACATTTACATTGTTGAATAGGGAATAATAACATTGATGTTACTGTTAGTTGATGTTCATTGGGTTCTTCCTTCTCCTCCAGAATTCATTTTCCGCTGCATCTCAAGGGAGGAAAGGGAAACGCTCTCTTCCTTTCTCTCTCTCTTTCTCTCTCGGCTCTTCAATTATATCCGTGCGGGCCAAAGTGCATCAAACAGTGAACTCGAGCATAGCGGCGCCGGCGAAGGTCGGTGGCGCGAAGAGACGGAACAAGAAGAGAAGGAAGAGTCATGATCGAGCGGGGCGACGTGAATAAAACGCCGCCGCCGCCGACATAACGAAATCGAAAAATGGCAGTACACGAACGCGCAGAGAGACGTACCGCGTATCGTAGCCTTCGGCCGGGCCGCGCCGCAGGGAGCGAAGGAACTTAACCGCAGACTCGAAAGCAATAAACCATAAAGCTATTAATGTTACGCCCTGGGATGGTTACGCCACGGTTATAACGTATATATATACGCACTTATACAACCCCGCCGCGCACGGACGTACCCCTCTCTCGTCCATCGAGCGTCGAGAAGCGGCGCACCGCTCGTGCATGCGAGGCTGATCCTCTCGGGGTTGTAGCCGAGCGATCTCGATGACAAAGCGATTCGTCGCGAAGCACGGACGAAAGTCTCCGACACGGGCCTGCGCCGGGCTATGAATTAGAATACATTCGACGTCACAATGACACGTTGCGCTGCGGACGGAGAGAAGTGGCCGGCTCGCGTCGCCGGTCGAATCGATCGCTTGTTGATCTCGATGAAGGCCGGAGACGAGAGAACCTGCAGAGAACTGGTCTCTCTGGATGGGATATTAGGGGAGACTGTTTATCATATTTAGGGTACGCGAGGCGGGCCGGTGATCGGGCGATTTGGTAATTGTGAGGAATCGTTTGTTCAGGGGGCGAGAGTAACGATCATTATCTGTGTAGAAAATTTCTTGGGAATTTTCCTTATAACTGCAGCATCTTCTATGCTGCTGTGAAGTATGTGGTGATTATTAAGTTTTGTGTGTAATTTTTTATTCCTTCTTTCTGACAGTTACTCGAAGATTTTCGATGATTGTTGTGACTTATAGACAGATTTTTGCTAACCGTAAGATTTATGAGAAATCATAGATATTTACGAATGAGCATACGTCTTACGATACGTAAAATTGTAATTCTGATCATAAGTTCTTATGAGTCTCCTTGTTAAAGTAACAGAAAAATTGAGCCGGGCTGTTTGTAATAAAAACTTTTTATTATGTGGTTTCCATTTTACGCTATTTGAATAAAATATACGAAACACTTTAAGTGTTCACATTTTATAAATACACACAAGCTACACATACGCGCACACTATTAAGCATAGTAACATTAAAAAATGTATCTTCATTTTTTGATCTCCTAATCTGTCATTCGGTCAAGCTGTCATTCGACTCGGGTGATGACACTTGCACGTGGTCGCACGCCGCACAGAATAAGCCGCAGCGCATAGCCAATCAGCATCGCAAAAAAGAGGTCGCAGGAATGAGGGAGTTCCTCATCCTATGTAGTCTGTTCTTTATAGCTGAACTAGTGCAGCCAGTTCAGCTATAAAGAACAGATCAATGTTCGAAACAAGAATGATATTCCTATTTAGCATCGTAGTAAGATAATTTATTTTGGGACAACTTTGGGTATTCTAATAGATATCCACATACTGTATACAGGTAAATCTGGTAAAATTTCTAGCTATTGCTAGGCAATATCGATCGCTTTGCCTTTTTATCCCCCCTCCAAGATCCGTTTCCCTGCCTCGAGTTCTCTTCTTTTTCGACTCTTTCCCTCCAGCGAGTTCCAGCCGATAGTTATTTCGCGCGTTTACGATACCCGGGTTTTATTTCGTCGGGCACTTAGCCGCAGGGCTCCGCTTTACGGGGCGAGGAGGGCGAGAGAAAGAGAGAGGGTTTGTGGAACCTTAGCACCCAAGAACGATCTCTACGGTAGAGACTGTGAGCGGTCGGACGGTATCGATGTTTACGAGCTCAAATAAACGGCGCCGCCATCGCCGCCGCCGCCGTCATCCTCGTCGTCGCCGCTGCTGTCATCAACGTGCGGTTATTCCGTATTACTTTGGGCCTTTAATGGGAAAGGGGTGGCATCTTAAAATGCCGCATAAAAATCGATGCTCTCCTAGAAGGTGGTCGAGGGACCACGCACGGCTCGGCTGCGACGTGCTGCTCGCGCGCCCACAAAAGAAACCTCACCGCGGGATTTCGGCCTCGTCTCGCGCGGCCTACCGACCGCTTGTTTCTCTCCACGTCCTACGTCTTCCTCGCCCCTTATACTTGGCGGTTTTTTCTCAGATTTATCGTTCGCACATTTTAAACTCACACACGAGACTTCGAATCTCCGTGCTCCTCCGTTCGCCGTTCGCTCTTCATCGGGCAGCCAGATTTTCTTTGAGAACGGCGAATCACGACAAATCACGAGTCACCACTTAGAACCGACAGTTCCTGCCGAACTCATCTCCAGAGTAATCCTGATGCATAAACATCCGATTAACGAACCGAACGAACTCGATTACGACTCGGTCGCGTTCTCCATCTGCCAACAGCATGTCGAGCAGCGACAGCCGAGTTCAGGATGAAGCGAGGACGACGGGTCTCCTAAGAAGCCTGCGGACGCGATGGCGAGGAAAGTGTTGTTCCCGCCACGCCCGTAATCAATATCGCCGCGGTATTGTCTTCGGTTGCGGTGCGGGGGTCGTAAATTTGGCAGAATGTTAATTCCGGCCGGCCGGCTCCCCCTCTCTCTCTCGCCGGGCAATTTTCACAGCCCCGCCGTCGGGGATAATCACTACGTATCTGCCGCGCGGCGTATCCCCGGTCCCGAGGATCTAATGATGAATTTCGTGCCTCGCGCGAGAGAGAGCGAGCCTCGGAGGTTGGAAAACGAGAACGTGGAACGTGTCGGCCCGCCGACCTTAACCGACACTTCTCGGCGAACCTCCACTTTCCTGCTGTCTAAACGTCCGTACGGCCATCACGTTCGTGGTGTTCCTTTTTATCGGGCCACCTTCCCAGCACGCCAGCACGCCGGCCCATAAGTCCCTCTCGACGTGTCGGTTCGAATCACCATTTGTTTCGGCCTAGCTCGTAATTCGTTTATGCCGGACGGCGTCTGTCGACTGCGCCGGCTGTAAAAATGTCAAGTCCCCTCGTGTACGATCGGCCATTTTTCAACATCTATGATCGCGCGCACGAGCGCTCAGGTGAGGCGCAAATTTATTCCAAATTTCTCGGAAACTCTGTTACCTTCTTTAAGAAGAATCCATCGATGAAAGGAAGATTCCTTTGTCAATCTTGGACTCGCGAATATTGTTGTTTCGTCGCGATTTTACGTTCCTCCGTCTATGAAAGAACATCTCGCATAGAAAATTTTCCCAGATCTTCCCATATACAGCATAGATTCCGATTCGAAGAAAATTCCAAATAAATTGTCTCGCTACGATATATCAATTGGTAATTCCATTTTTATCTCAAACATGGGACTAAGCCTACTTTCCGTAATATTGGTTGAACAAATAGGACCCCCTTTATATACTTCCCCCTTAGAATCGTATGTTTGAAACATTACACTTCTAACTGGAACCTACGTAGATTTCCCAACTAGAATTCATAATTATTTTAGGAAATCAGACTGGGATCCCAATTAGATTCGTAGTATAAAATAGAAAGTAGAAAATATCTTTAGGGAAATGTAGGAGCTGACTAAATAGGATCTGTTTATGTTTCCCACTTAGAATAATACGTTCGAAATAGTACACTGGAACCTGCGTACACTTCCCAACTAGAAACCATAATTATTTGGGGAAATCAGACTGAGATCCCAATTAGGTGCCAAGAAATTGTCCATGCCGGATCGATTGAATATTAAAACGAATATAATCTCAGCACACTCGAACTCTCCGATGCGTTGATTAATTAAACAGCCATCGTCGCTCTCTCCCCTTTTCTTTCTCTCCCGAGGTGGACATCGAAGAAAGAAGGAAAGTCTCGTTTGACGACAAAAAAGGCCCCTCGGCTCAGCCGAGCCATAAATCCTGCGATTTCACAGCGGTATTCCTGCGTACGCACGAAAAATCACCGGGCCGATATTCCGACGAATATTCGCCATACCTCTTCATTATGACGATCAAGTCGTTCATCTTCGATGCGGCGGCTCGAGTTGCGGCCGTCGGACACGAGACAGGGTGGCAGAAAACCTCGCGATGGTGCCCCATCGCCGATGCAGATCCACGCACGGTCCGCATTCTCGAGGCTCCTGGCGCCATGCCACGGTGCGCGCATTTGGTATCCCGCGACTCTCGCCGGCAGCATCTGGCCGGTACAAATACCCAGTGCTCGAGTTCGCGTCCGTGCCGGCGGTTCTTCTACCCTTTCTCGATCCTCCGATCTCCAGCGATCTCCGGCGTCGTCGACGACGAGCCTTCTTCTGCGCGGTACGCTTCTCGTATGTGCAAGAAGATCCGCGCTCCTTACCGCGCAATTATTTTCGCATGATTCCGATCGCCGGTCAGATTAAGATTGCCCTTTCGGCGGCGCATGCCGATCGCGGATCCTCTCGAGGCCGCAGCTCGTTTCCGAAGGGTCAGGACGAAGGATCAGGATGCGAGCGCGACTCGAGCCGCAAGCAAAACCGAATTCCGGAGGAGCGGACGTGCGACTATGCTCCCTCCCGCGGGCATGCGGTCGTTTCTTTGCTTGGCGGCCCGCACGGGGTTATTTAATAAAGGCCTTGAGTCCTTTTTTACATACGTTTCTGCGTCCTGTACGGCGGAGTTCGTGCGCCCGATCAATTTCTTCCTCACGGCGCGCGTTCCTCGCCGCAATTTTTTCAACGAATTTACACACTTGTTTGGCTCGCGCTTCCTATTATTGTGTGCTCGTGGGAAAATCTGAATTGGAATTTTGTTTGTTAAAAGAGCAATGGGAAATGGGAATAATTAAGACGAATATTAAAAAGGATCGGCTCGATGTAGAAAATTTATTACACACAATGAAAGATATCATGCCACTACTAAGAAAAACGATTGCTCAGTGTATTTTCCTTCTTTTAAGTAATGATTATCTTCAACAAAGAATCTTTCTTAATAAGTTTTAAAATA
This sequence comes from Dinoponera quadriceps, assembly GCF_001313825.1. NCBI lineage: Eukaryota > Metazoa > Arthropoda > Insecta > Hymenoptera > Formicidae > Dinoponera > Dinoponera quadriceps. The sequence goes on along the minus strand of NW_014554899.1, from coordinate 835,140 downwards.
TGCTTATCAAGAATTTTAGGAAAGCTCATTGTTACGAAGAAGAATTTGTTCTCCTTTCAAGAATATCATAAAACTTTACCGAAGAAAGGTTAGATTCAATTAACTTAAATAAATCTAATTTTTGTTTTAACTCAACATATTTGCTCGAAGCACAACGGAAATGTTTCTTCCGTTCCTACTGTGTCGTAAAATTAAGGTTTAACATAGAGCGAGAATTCCGAATCGGGAACCGCACAAAAGTAATATTCCGTATCGACGAAACGAAAGGCAGGGGCTTTCCTTTCTCAGCCGTGTTGCCAGGAGGAAACCCAACGCTCGGAAACCATGAGAAGAATCGTAAATTAATTTTATTTCGCTCGTGTGTGTGTGTGTGTGTGAAAGCGGCTCGCGCGCCGGCCTCGGACGCGGAAAAACTATGCCCGCTGATATTAATCTTTGCGGATACGTTGCGCTTAAACGGCCGCTTTTGCCGACGAGCGACGTCGCATCGGAGCATTGCCATCTCGCGCGTGTACGGGAACGCAATGCCCCGTTCGTTCCGCGAGGCCGCAAATGTTTGTCATAACTTAGGCGCAAAGTACGGGCCGCGCCGATCCATTCGAGCACTATCGTCGGCTCCAAACGGTAATTGCACAACAGAATCACGCCGGCCGGCGCGTGCACGGAGCCGCTTTACGGAGGTGGTTCGCCCACCGGCGCGCGTAGAACGCTACTTCTGTGTCGCGGGTGTGTGTACACCGTTGCTTGACGGTGTAGGTGGTACGATACGAACTATCGTAATCGGAAATGAGTGAGACTGTGCTTTCGTCCACACACGGCAGTCCTGATCTCGGTGTATCTTGCCTTAGCTCGAACCGTCGCTCGAATTGCTCGACAATTGCAACGTATCGTTTTTTCTGCGAAGGTGATATTTGTATACATTGATAAAAAAAATATCACACTCTATCGTCCTTCGCAACGTAGAACGTCAGATTGCATAAGTGGCTGCGAACGAGTCCGGTAGCGATGATACATTTCAGTTCGATTGATAGCTCTATCTAGATAAGATAATTTATAGGTACTTAATGCTCATTTTCGCGGGGATGAATTCACGAATGTTGGTCTCGTTTGTGCTTGCAGTCTGCATCGGTACCAATGGCCGCCTCTCCGTGCCCTCCAACAAGCAGCATCACTACCGGAATCTTCGAGACCGGTACACCAACTGTACTTACGTCGATGGTAACCTGGAGATCACATGGCTCCAGAACAAAACCTTCGACCTCAGTTTCCTTCAGTACATACGGGAGGTCACCGGTTACGTCCTCATCAGTCACGTGGACGTGCACAGGATCGTCCTGCCGAGGCTACAGATCATCCGTGGCAGGACCCTCTTCAAGCTCAATATTCACGACCACGAATTCGCCCTCTTCGTTACAATGTGTCAGATGCACAACCTGGAGATGCCGGCCCTCAGAGGTACGTTGTCCTCACTTATTCTTCTTGCTCGAACTGACACGCGGGCCACGGATGTTTCATTGTACAGAGAGAAAAGGATTTCTTTGGGTTTAATCAAATTTCTTTAATGGAAACAAATTTGTCTTTTGGCATGGAACAAACAAACGAATGTTTGACTCAATAAACAGGACTCGTCGTTTGGTTTATCAGACAATAAATATCTTTACGTCAAGTAACATACATCATTTGTATATTCATCCAAATATTACAATGGTTGTCACAAACAATGAATTATTTGAAAAAAACAACATTGTGTTAGAAAAATGCTGAACAAACCTCTTTATTTCAGTGGAATGTTATTTAATATACAATGAAATAAATTTCTTTTGATCGAGATCCAAATATTACCTCCTCAAAATGATACTATTTTTTCTATCATATGGTTTACTCCAACGAATAACAATATTTTCTTATCAAACAAAATAATATTTGATATTAAATTATATTGCTTATATTAAACAAGCCCAAGTCAAACAAACACATATCTAAAAAAAAACCTTTTTCTCTATGTGCAGTAATAATTACAATTAAATCAACACATAATTAATAAAGTTACGTGAATACTCAATATTCCATATTAAATAATTCATATCATTACATGAATATTTTATATTTATTTAGGTGATTAATATTGTTATATAAGTATTTAATATTTGATTGGGTAATTAATATCGTTACGTGAATACTTAATACCCGGCTGGATAAATACGCAAATGTAATTAACGATCGCTATGTTACGCTCGATTCTTGTTTCGATGCTTGAAAGAGAAATTCAGCAAGACCCGTTCGCTAACTCACCTTGATTGATCACGCCGCAGACATACTCAACGGGAGCGTGGGCATGTACAACAACTACAACCTCTGCCACATCAAGACTATTAATTGGGAGGAAATAATTACCGGCCAAGGCGGCAAGTACTTCTACGTGTACAATTTCACGTCGCCGGAGCGCGCCTGTCCGGAGTGCGACTCAAGCTGCGAGCAGGGGTGCTGGGGCGAAGGTCCGGACAACTGTCAGAGATATTCCAAGACGAATTGCTCACCCCAGTGCTGGCAAGGCAGGTGCTTCGGTCCTAATCCGCGCGAGTGTTGCCATCTTTTTTGCGCCGGTGGGTGTACCGGTCCCAAGCAGAGCGACTGCCTCGCCTGCAAGAACTTCTTCGACGACGGCGTCTGTACGCAGGAATGTCCACCTATGCAAAAGTAAGTAGCATCACGTGCACTTACCGCCGCGCATCTTCGCCACAGAATCTTGACGCGCAAGATTTCTTGACGTGCGACGTCATCCTTCAACGAAGTTCCTTCTCTACGAATCACCTTCCTCGTTCCAGTAGCAAAATGATTTGCCTTCTCAATTTTAAGTCTCCAGATCCCCCCACGTGGATTATTTTATGGAATATCGCTAATAAATGTCTAAACGACTGGAGATACCTAAAATGATGAATATCGACGCGCGAAAAGCGGGAAAGTTTACTCACACTTGTGACTATTCGGTGAGATCGACAGAAACGCGTATCGCAGTCTGAACATTGGCGTATCTTTCAGGTACAATCCAACCACGTATTCCTGGGAAGCAAATCCCGAGGGCAAATACGCCTACGGGGCGACTTGCGTGAGACGATGTCCGGAACATCTTCTGAAGGACAACGGGGCATGCGTGAGGTCCTGCCCGCCGAAGAAGAAGGCGGTGAACGGCGAGTGCGTTCCCTGCAACGGCCCTTGCCCGAAAACCTGCAAGGGCGTCGAGAAAGTGCATTCCGGTAACATCGACTCCTTCAAGGACTGCACCATCATCGAAGGGTCCATCACAATCCTGGACCAGAGCTTCCAAGGTTTCCAGCACGTTTTTTCGAATTACACATTCGGCAAGCGATACGAGAAGATGCACCCGGATAAGCTCGAAGTCTTCAAGACTCTCCGGGAGATCACGGGTTACTTGAACATCCAAGGCGATCACGTGGACTTCAAGAATCTCTCGTACTTTCGGAATCTCGAGGTGATCGGTGGCAGGGCGCTCACGGAATACTTTGCGTCATTGTACATTGTCAAGACTTCCCTGGTGTCCTTCGGACTGAATTCCTTGAAGAAGATCCTCTCTGGTTCGATCGCCATTCTCGAGAATAAGAATCTGTGTTACGCGCAGAGTATCAACTGGACCAGGATCAAGAAATCGACCGAGCATGAGTGTCTTTTGCAGAACAATCGAAACGAGAGCGAATGCAGTAAGTACGAAACGGGGATTTTCATACAATGTTATTTAACATATTGACTGCCGGACTGACTTTTATTGATCGTACAAAGCACCAGTCACCGGTATTTTGATACTCCTTGTCTTATTAAGTTATATACTCTGTAGGGAAAATATAGCATTCATTGTGTTAAACGAATAACCAAAGCTGTCATTAAGTTTATATTTCGAAACTCATACGGTGCATCGTTTGAATTGCAGTCGAGGACGGTTTCGCGTGCGACGAGCAATGCTCGGACGAAGGATGCTGGGGGCCAGGGCCGGCGCAATGTTTGTCCTGCAAGAATGTCAAGCTGGGGAACGATTGTCTTCAAGATTGCACCGCGCCGGGGTAAGTTGACGAGCTTGAAATTACACAAAGAAACAAGAGTTGAACTTTTTCCAATAATGCATACGACTTCTGTCCAATCAAAATCGCTCTCCTAGATCGTGGATCGAAGGTAAATCGAAAATCTCCCGCGAGAACTTAAACGCCAATCTTCATCGTTCTATTTATCATCTTCATCCATCTCGTAAGCAAGCATACATCTGTGTGTTGTTCACGCGATACGCTTACAATCCCATCGCTTGATCGCTTCGAATCCCACTTTTATCAGTCCACCATCGCTAACGCGAGTGGCGAACGAGACGTGAACGTTCATTATACCCGAATTATTGTTCACCTGCGCCATTTTTGCCGTCACCCAGCCTCTGTTGATTTTCAGCGCCCTATTTTCCTTTTCTTTCGCGTCGCTTACTTCTCTCTTACGTACGCGCTCGATCTTACTCCATTTTTACGATGACGATTGCGATTAATGACCGATCGCGATTGTGCCGTCAGTATTTATCAAGCGGACGAGAAAACCTGTAAGACGTGTCACGTGGAGTGCGACGGTTCCTGCACGGGTCCTAAGTCTGAGCAGTGCACCAAGTGCAAACACGTGCGCGACGGACCGTTCTGCGTGCCTGAGTGCCCGTCCTCCAAGTACAACGACAACGGCGAATGCAAACACTGTCACGAGAATTGCGTGGGCGGCTGCGAGGGACCGGAGAACAACATAGGCGCCAACGGATGTCATAGTTGCGAAAAGGCAATTATGAACGGACACGTACCGGAGGGATGTTTGCAGAAGAAAGAACCGTGTCCCGATGGTAAGTCATACGACGGTCTTTACTTTGCGACGATTCTTCCGCTGATACGTCTCGATACTTACGATTTCGTAACGGAGAGTGTAGAAATACTTGTACGGCAATTAAGGGCCGATCAAAGATCATTTGTACGGTATCGACGAGAAAGAGACGTCGCGTTAGATCATGCGAAACTCGCGGAAAGCTCGTGCGATGATTATACGGTGATCACACAATGTTGGGCTTCATGATGATCCTTCCGCCGATACGTCTTGATAAAGTGAATGTCCAAATTAGTAATCCAAATTAGTAGTCCAAATTAGAATGTCCAACAAAGTAATCTCGTCATAAAAATAATTAATAAATTATTACAATAATACACTGTTAACTATATAACATTTATTTCGTTCGAAAGTTTAAAGATTTCGGATTCTAATTGTATTAAATATAAGCACGCTCGTAATTATGATATTCCGGCATTGCTTTTCATTTGATTCGACACTTGTTGTAATAGATAATATATAAAATTTAGAGTGAAAACACATTTTTAAGATAAATACGAAGTTATATTATTTGATTTATTAAGAAGATGAGATTATCACAAATCGAGACACTGTCACTAATTGGGACATTCATCTTGTCGACGACATTTCGTAACAGAAAATACAACATCACCTGTATAATAATAGAAGATAAGATTATCCGTGCGACAACACACCGGCGAGAAAGTTGTCGCGTTCGATCGTGAAGCGGAGTTCCCGAAAGACCTTGTGTGACGTCACGCCGTTAAAATTCACAGGACATTATTACGAGTGGGTGAGTCCGCTGGAGCAAGGTGCTTTAAAACCTCTCGCCGGGAAGGCGGTCTGTCGCAAGTGCCACCCACGATGCAAGAAGTGCACAGGATACGGCTTCCACGAGCAGGTGTGTCAGACGTGTACCAAATACAAGAGGGGAGAGCAATGCGAAGACGAGTGTCCCGCCGATCATTTCGCGGATGCTCACACGCAGTTATGCATACCGTGCTTCAAAGAGTGCCGAGGGTGCTTCGGGCCGGGCCCGCTACAGTGCCACAAGTGCCGGAACTACAGAATTTACATCGTACGTAAAACAACACGAGAATTCATTTCTTTTAATACATACATACATACATACATACATACATACATACATACATACATACATACATACATATATATATATCTTATTGCGTAAATATAAAAAACACTACTGCACTTATATCATGCTACTTAAACTGGTATCACGCTAATTATTGCACAACAAAATAAATGATTATATTTATGATTTTGCACATTTTTTAATCAAGTCACAAGTGAGTCGGAGGAAATCACAGCATTGAGAAATTCACACTAATCTGTGCGTCGTAGGATGGCGATCCTGGCGACAATTCGACGTCCTTCAACTGCACGGACATCTGCCCGCCTGAGTTTCCTCACAAGATCTTCCCGCCGGACAACGAGCCGTACTGTTCGGTAGAGATGATAGGTCTCGGCTTCCAAATGGATAACGAGCTTCAACCCGCCATCTTAGCCGGAGCGGTGCTCTTCATGTTGATATTCATCGTCATCGCCATTGTGACAATATACTTCTGGCGGATGAGAACGAAGGCCAAGGAGAATACAGTGAAGATGACGATGGCATTGACTGGTCTGGACGACAACGAGCCGCTCCGGCCGACGGGCGTGAAGCCGAATTTGGCGAAGCTGCGTATCATCAAGGAGGAAGAGATGAGGAAGGGCGGCATACTGGGCTTCGGTGCTTTCGGCAACGTGTACAAAGGCGTGTGGGTGCCAGAGGGGGAGAACGTGAAGATCCCGGTGGCCATAAAGGTCCTGCACGATGGCACAGGTGCGAATACGTCCAAGGAGTTCCTCGACGAGGCTTACATCATGGCCAGCGTGGAACATCCGAATCTGCTACAGCTGCTTGCGGTGTGCATGACGTCGCAGATGATGCTGGTGACTCAGCTGATGCCTCTGGGCTGCCTGCTGGACTTCGTGCGCAGGTTCAAGGACAAAATCGGCTCGAAAGCGCTGCTGAACTGGTGCACGCAGATCGCGAAGGGTATGGCATATCTGGAGGAGAGGAGATTGGTTCACCGTGACTTGGCGGCGCGGAATGTCCTCGTACAGACGCCGAATTGCGTGAAGATCACTGACTTCGGTTTGGCTAAGCTGCTGGACATCAACGAGGAGCAATACAAGGCCGCCGGCGGCAAAATGCCGATCAAGTGGTTGGCGTTGGAGTGCATTCAGCACCGGGTCTTCACTCACAAGTCGGACGTGTGGGCCTTTGGCGTGACCATCTGGGAAGTCCTCACCTACGGCGGTAGACCCTACGAGAACGTGCCGGCCAGGAACGTGCCGGAACTGCTGGAGAAGGGCGAGAGGCTGCCGCAACCTAAGATCTGCACGATCGATGTGTACATGATCATGATTAAGTGCTGGATGCTCGACGCTGAGTCCAGACCAAGCTTCAAGGAGCTCGCGGAAGACTTTGCGAAGATGTCCAGGGACCCCGGACGATATCTCGCCATTATAGGGGATAAGTACATGAGACTGCCTTCGTATACACCGCAGGTAATTCGAGTTAATTTAACTTTAAGGAGTTTATTTATAATAATAACACTTAAAAAATAAGATCCTTGTGTTGTTGAAGACCCTGATTTAGTTTATTTATTTATTTGTTTATTTATGTATCTAATTATATACGTAAACAAACCCTTTGTATATATGAAATGCAAGGGGACAAAGAGATAAGTTGAACGGACTTGATATAAAATTTGATTACAAAAATATAAATTATGTAGTATACACAATTTTTTGATTGGTCAAAATAAATAAACATATTTTGGCTGTTCTTTTGACATCGAATTTACGTACTTATAATATTTATATAAATTAGTATTTTAATCGATTGAAGATGACCACAAACACTGATTAAAACGTTCCGAATTTTATTGTATTCCGTGCAAATGCAACCTTTAAACGTGCAACTGCAGTTTTGGCTCTCAGTATTTCCTTTTTATTTTGTTGAACACAAATTATAATTTTAAGATAATTGAATGTAATCGATTGTTCGATGATTATTACATACCGATATCGAAATGTTCAGGACGAGAAAGAGATGATACGAAATCTCGCATCAGCGATGGACGGTCCGGAAGCTCTGGTGGACGCCGACGAGTATCTGCAGCCTAAATCGCGAGCTCCGATTCCGCCTACGATCTCCGCGTCGAGCACTTCCGGCTCGCCACCGAACACGCCGGTGAAGTCGTGTTGGCCGAACGGTAAGCCGCTCGCAGCTGATTCGCCGACGCCGCAGAATCAGCAGAACTGGGACCGGGAGCTGCTGAGATACGGCGGGACTCACGGGAACGGCAACGCGTCGCACGAGGCAGGGAATTCAGGCCAACACGCGCATTACGCGCATCCCAAGGCCCATTGCACCCATGTCGGAGGGTCCGACAGCTCGAGTTCGAGGTACTGCTCGGACCCGTTGAAGATGGTCGGCGTTCGAGGTGGGTCGATAGCTCAGGAAGCAGGAGAGGTCGTTTTTTGGGTCTCTTCGCGCGCGAAAGTCTCACTATAAATCGCACGTCAACATAGATGTTGAATTAAATCGGCGATCGGTTTGATTTCAGACTGCGATGTGACGGACGATTGTTTCGATACCGAAGTGAACTCCGTGCATCAGCAGGCTCAGGTGGGGAACCTGAAACTGGACTTGCCGCTGGATGAGGACGATTACCTCATGCCGTCGCCGCAACTGCCAGCCAACACGACACAATACATGGATCTCATCGGGGAATCTAAACCAACGGGTGAGCGAGCGGAGGAATTCCTTACTTAGCTATTCATGTCTTTCTCAATTCCGCAATCAATATATCGTTCATTTATTTCTTCTCGAGTAAAAAAATTTGTATTACAAACGATCCTCTCAAATTTTGACGTTACTTTTTATGTTATTTTAACGTATTTTCCGTGTTAAAATAAGAAATAAGAAATAAAATGAAGAAAAAAAAATAAGAAATGTTAAATAAAGAAGATTTAGGTAGACCGTTTGTGACACAAAGTTTTTTTACCGTGCATTTGTCGTCTAGTTTGCGTCTAGTGGACGTAACGATTTGTATCTTTCTTGCCGCAGAACCCGAACCGAAACGGCTGAACAACGGCTTCAGGAAATACCCGGATTTCCTCACGATCCAGGGTAAGACGTCGCTGGACAATCCGGAGTACATAATGTCTCAGGACGAGGGCCCGCTCACGCCGCAGACCCTGGGCATCCCTACGCCAGACTTGGAGAAGGTGCTGACGAACGGCGCGTTCGGATCTCAAGTTAGGCAGCGAAGCTCCGAGGAGGAGTCGGACCACGAGTATTACAACGACTTCGATCGGCTGGAACGGGAACTGCAGCCGTTGAAACCTCTCAGGAAGAACGAGACGACGGTGTGATTCCGGAGGTTGGGGATTACGTTTTCGCGGTACGCGAAACGAACTGACGATTCTTCCATGGGGATTCCGCTGTGGGCCCGCTTCGCCGAGGACGGCGCGATCGAACGCGTCCTGGGAAGGAGTGGCAGAGCGGAGGCGAGCGTTGGAGAACTCGCGGATTGAGTTGCTCGGTCTCCGAAGAGGGGAAAGGAGGAGAACCCATTGTACTTAGAAAAGACGCTTCGCTCAAGTGCCGCGCTTAATTGTGATTAGATTATGTAAGTTAGAGGGACTCGTGCGTATTACGTAATATATAAATAAGACGAGACAAGAGACTACGTGGACGCGCGACAGGAATTCGCGGGGATCGCGCGACAAGCGACGCCCCGTGAGCAAAAGTAGTGCAAAGATATTCTTAATGTGCCATTCGCCGTGGCTTGTAAATATAAATCACTCTTTTCGTATTAACTTTCTCGAGGGGCGTGAGGAACATCCTAGGACTTAATTCGCAACNCTTCAACCCCCCCCCCCTGACGAATCCGCGTGGTCGCTGTTGAAACTTCGATTATACGTGACCCGCACCCTCTTTTTTTTTTAGGCAGATTTTTTTTTACATCGAGCGACATTTTTTGAACATCGCATGGAAGATGTTTCGCTCAAAATGTTTGTTTAGTCTTTTAATGGTCTTTTAATTGTTATATTTTTGTTATTTTTTTATTCCTCGTGAACGCACATTTTACGAGTTCGCCGATAACGCTTTACATAGTTGAACTCTTTCGTGGCGAGTGCGAAATTCAACCTATTGCCGACTTCAAGTATTCGTATGATACTGAGAAGAACTTGCATTTTGGGTGAATAATGTAATTATATTATAATCATAATTGTAATTATGTTATAATATAATTATAATACGCGCGATATAATATAATAATACGATGATTATGTTATATAATAGTCATTTTTTAGAATTATACATTACCTGTTAGGAGAAATGTTATGTAATTAGAATATTTTATCAATGTCTGATGGAATTTTCATCGAAAGAGTTGAGCAATGTTTCGTAAAGGCGTTTTTTTTTTTTACCGTAGCGATTATGAAATGTTTTGCTTACAAAACGACGAGTGTTAACCGATTGCGTCACAAATTTGGCCGATTTGCGACGGCGTCGTTGATTGATCAAATTCAAGGAACGACCTCACTCTGTTTCATTCTGCCGGACTATTTTAGACTGCAATCAAGACTAATCGATCGTTAGTCCAACCGGGCTGAAACGTTAGTGCGGCACACCGCTGAGACTGTGATACAAATTACCTTAACTTCTCCCGAGGTCCCACGCACTCAGGTATCGCAGTGACAGCATCTCTTCCCTTCCTCCCCTTTCTTGCTTCTCGTGGTAAGCTACTAGAGCGGAGAGTGCATTGTCCTATTTTACTGCCGAGGATAAATTCGCCGCGCGTCGGAAGTTGAACGCGGGCGAACGCGATTCTACTTAAAGTACAGAGGAGAACAAANGCGCTTCCCCCCCCCCCTCCTTTTACGCCATCTCGCGGCGCGAGGCGCCAACGAAATTGGGCCTCGGGCCGGGAATCACGAGAGAGATTTCGATTTTTATATACGAAACGCGATTTTTTGTACATAGTCGATCGAGTAATATAATATAGACGGAGAGAAAAAGAATTCACAAAAACGCGCACACACACACACTCGTGCGAGTAGAAAGACGGAGAGTATACTTGGACGAAATCGGTGATCATGTACGTCGTCGTGTAACCGCGTGTATCAAGTAATAGTACGATAGGACGTGCCATGTTGTACAGGAGAAATGAAGAAGGAAAGAAAGAAGAAACGAAACGACGACCGAGGAATTGAAACGGGACGCGCGAAGAGAGCGACACCTTTTCGACGGGACGGATCTGCGTCCTTCGCGAACTTTTTCACACGGGAGCTCCGTTGCGACCGGCCTTGCATTTGCTGTAGATGAGCGCGGATGTGCTCGCGAGACTGACGATCTCATCTCCGGCGGGACAATCGACATTTCACGACCGAAGTAGCAAGTGACGTCATTTCATGGTTTCCCGCGAGAATAGGAGAATGACGTTGCTTGTACCGACGGTCCGCGATCTCTCGCGTCTCAGCCTGAAATGGTCGCGATCGCGTTCTGTGATAATAATAATGAAGCACGAAATCGACAGCAATTGCGGAGATGATTGTTCCCGACGGTCGTTCCGCGCGTAGATCGCGTCCAGTCTCGCTGTGCGCCGCGCACTATCTTATCCGTTGTACGATGTAAACCGATACGGTATCGTGTACATTGCGCGCGTTAAGTGTTACTAATTATTATTATTATTATTATTGTCATTGTAACAGATCGGTTTTGTAATATATCGTCTCACTGGGCCGCGTCGTGCGAGGACGGACGCGGGCATTTCTTCTAAAACGATCGAAGAAAAAGCTCTTTTCTCTCTCTGTCTCTCCATTCTCCTCATTCTCGCACATTCGGCCTCACGCGTGTAAATTCGACTGTAACTAAGCGTGTATCGATTAGGAATTGTACATTGTAAGCGAACGAGCCGACTCGGAAGAAGAAAAATATTATGAAATCGCGGGAAATTGCATTTGCCATTCGGTTGTGGACATAGAACTTATAGATCTTTATTGTATCNATTTAAAGGAATATCCTTCCGGTGAGTTCTCGCGACAATATCGATTTACTTTATCGTAATTGACAGCGACACCGGCGGTGAATATATTCGAGAGATATTTAACATATATTTCATTATATATATAAATATACGTTACATATATAAATACATTATTTATATATATATAAATATATAAATATATATATATATATATATATATATATATATATATATACTTCGTAAAAACTGTAATAAAGTACAATCATTCCCACTGGCCGTGTGTGTCGCTCACTCGCGCCCAACCTTCTGCAACTCTCCCTCTCTTCTAACGGAAATTTGAACAAATAAATATAAAATTTCGTGATCGTCGACGTATCGTTGCGCAGCTATTTTGTGATACATTTTACCCGCGCGAAGATTTACAACGCATGCGTTATGCCTGTAACGTATATAAACGTTAAAAGTTACAGAATTAGAGCGCGAAAGTGATCTCGGCGACGTCTTTTCGGATTTGCATCGTCGCGCACATGCACGAGGAGGATCCGCGCCTGAAGAAGGAAGGTCACGGTTTGCTGAACTTTCCTCAATTGATTCCGAGAATTGCTCGTACACGTCATTCCCACGAGATACGAGAGAGACACGTGTCACATAACTTTTCGGCCCGACGAGGACGATGTTTACGCTGCCGGCAGTCATTAGTACGTTTCACACCCCGCGTTGACGCGTAAAACAGTAGCGAATTCTCGCAGACCGAGAACGTCCGACGACTACGCAGACGACGTAGGTACGAAGTACAACGTATAAGTGCAGCGTACAAAGCTGTACGGAGCCGCACGGAACGAGGGCACTTACCGTCGCTATGATGCGGCATATCTAAATACGCAATTCATGTCGCGCCTTCAGCCAGTCACTCGCGACTAATCGCACCACGTGGATCCGCGTGAGTGACGTATTTTTAGCGCGATTAGTGACGATTTTTCCGCATCCTCACAGTTCCCCGGCGTTTGGTCGTGGTGGCTGATAAAACGAGCTACGAACATGATTTGATTCAACGGAAGACAGCCGCGAGAGCCGAGTCAGATCGAGTTCGATGACACGGAGGAAAGTCGTACGCAAAAGTGAACGTTCGGTAATTTTCAGGTATATTATTGCTTCTCTCCTACATTTGATAATTATAATTGTGTCATAAACATCGCGCATATACGTGCAAATAAAGTACATGTTTACATCAGCGTCGAATTGCTCCAAACAACACGTATGTCCAAAAAATTTACCAAAGACGTAACAGATGTCTTAATGCTATCTGGGATTGTCAGCCTAAATACCTATAAATAAACTGTGACATATGACGTTATCATCAGATGATGATAACACATCATTCGTGAAGCTATGTCTAGTCGCGGTAAATACTAAACACAAGTTGAAGAAAAACGCGAGTCAAGAGCACAGATGAAAGAGAAGAAAGAGAAGAACTTTTTGCTTCATTGATGTGAAGATCAAACGAATTAGATACGTGTTTCGTTATCTTTCATTAAATCGTTATTGTGTTGCGTTGTCTTTCATTAAATATTCTTCATCGTGTCAAATGCGCTGTGTGATAACGCGTTAAAAATCTTTCAATATTTTAAAAAGTAAATTAAAAGTAGATTAAAAGTGATCTAAAAATTAAATATTAATTCCGCTCGAATTGTGTAATTTTATATTTTGATATAAATCATACGAAAAATCGCGCAGCTCGATCAGCCAACATGGACACCATTGAAGATCCGTGCCTGAGACACCTGTTCGACGGAGATCCGGTGTTCAACGTTTATAATCAGGAAGTCGCGAATTTGTCAGTCGGTGCACCTGGCCCGGATTTATTGCAACATTGCGTGGAAGTTTTGAATAAATCTACGCAGCATAGATTGGTAAGATCGATTGTTTTCCGATTCGCGTGTTATCTGACACTACCAGTTAAAAAACCGGTTTTTTCCATTTTTCCATGGATATTTTTGCTTTATTTCCCAAGGGTAGAAAAATTCGTTTAGGAAAATTCACGCAGCTCTAACGATTAAATAATCGAGATTTCATTGCTCGCACTCACGGAACATCTCACGAAATGTTATAAAATTTCCGAAAAATATTTGTCGGCAATTTGCAATATTAATTATATTAGTTAAATTAAATCGATTTAGGAGGAAGAAAAGAAGGAAGGGAAATATTATCTCTTTCAATACGGCATCACAGCAGGTCTCTGGGAATGCCGCGACGAGTTAGCCAAGTTTTTAAGCAGACGATACGGTAACTCGGTAGCAAGAGAACACCTGATATTGACGTGCGGGGCGTCACACGGTCTTCAACTGTTGCTGAATACTGTACTCTCGCCGAACGGTATTATCTTCGTGGAGGAAGTTACGTACATGATCGCCCTCGATGTCTTCAAGCAATTTCCATTAATGAGAATAATCACAGGTATCAGACATCCTACGAAGAATTTATTGTTTAATCGTGAAACACGAACCATAAAATTGAAATCTTATTGCTCAACCTCAGAAATGAGCGTACTGTTAATAGAACCGTTATAGATTGCGATACGGGGAAAGGAAAAACTTAATCATACAGAATCATCATATCCAATCAAATTATCTCATTGAGAAATTAAAAAAAATCACCCATAGTAAATAGTGTTTATCTAAAGATGTGTAAACGAAGTACTCTATCGCTGCATTGTTATTGTTTCTTTTAGTGCCCATGAAGGATGACGTAGTAAACCTGGACGCGTTCGAAAAAATTGTAGCCGAAGAAAGGACGAAGGGCAATTTTTTCTTGAGCGATCAAAAAATATTTTGGGCGATGTTTTATACGATACCGATTTTTCACAATCCAACTGGAATGACGTTATCAGCCGGTAAGGCGAATAAAGTTACAGTCACTCTCTGCTATTGACACAGATGCTATGACTACGTTCTTTTGAAAAATTAATAGATAAGATCGAGTTATACGCACTTCGAGAATCGAAATCTGAAATTTAGTAAAGCTAAAATAATATAAAAGATTTCATCTCTTTTAGTATATTAAGAACTTCGCTTTCGTTTCTCGATCACAGATCAGTGCAAACGTTTAGTGGAGATAGCACGAAACAATTCTATCTTGGTAACTTGCGACGACGTGTACAATTTGCTTTATTACGGACAAGGACTTCCGCCACGACGCTTAATTTTTTACGACGAATCGCAAGATCCAAGTTACAGAGGCGGGAACGTCGTGTCGAACTGCTCGTTCTCCAAAATCCTATCGCCGGCGATTCGGTTTGGATGGTTGGAATGCAGTCCGCGTGTTGTTAATATTATAAAAACATGGTGAGTCGAACAGGATTTTCCTTTCGTTTACACACAAAACCTTTGTAGATATATTCTATGATTTTGCATAGAATTTTTTAATCAGAATTGAATGACAAACTTATTGTCTCAAGCTTTCGCCAATATTACGCATCGTCGAAGTTGTGCACCGATAAAACTTATATATTGATCGAACGGTATTTCTTTACGTTCGATCGCCACGTATGTTTAATTACTCGCTATTTGACGATTATTACTTTTTTACAGCGGTATACTGCGCAGCGGTGGCGGAGTAAATCATTATGTTTCCGGGATAATTACGAGCATGCTTCACGAAAATATCGAGGATGAATACTTGGATAAGATCATAGAGATCTATAGGGTACGTTACGTTATTTTTCCAGATGAGAACTTTCCTAACTGGAAAAGTATATCGCATAATAATATCTTAATTATATCTTAAAAATCTTTAACGTGATTATGTAAAGAAGGAAGTTGGGGAAGATGGAAGTCTTTCGTCAAATTCAACAATTCATTTATTTTAACACGAAATCATTCATATATATATACTTGACATTACAATAATGTTTATATAAGAAAAATAATACCATTTACTTTCATAATTATTTAATTGTAGGAACGATTAAACGCACTTTGCGCAACTTTAGACCGATTTCTGCCAAGTTGTTGTTCATATCGACGTCCAGGAGGTGGTTACTTCGTTTGGATTCATCTTCCATCAGGTATGAAGAAATTCCATTCCATTTAGTAGTGATGATGAATCATTTATATATATTTGTGCGACTAGTCGTCTGAAGGTAAAGAAAATATCTCATTAGAAAATACAACCATAACTTAAACACACGTGCAACATTTCAAAATCATTTGTCATTTATACCTTTATGCAATATTAACATTTATTCCACTTCTATTTTTCATCCCTAAAGGTATAGACAGCAAAAAGTTCGTCGAATGGTGTCAAAAGGAGTACAAAGTATCAGCGATACCCGGTAGTCGGTTCTCACATACGAGTGAAGCGAAGAATTATTTACGTATAAGCATAGGCTTTCACACGAAAGAAGTTTTAGAGACTGCTTCGCAAACTTTGTGCAAGGCGCTTTTAACATATATCAGGCATCAAGTTGGTTATGACAACAATGCTAAATAAGTGATTCGAGAAGATTAACATATCGTCTTTTAATCGGTTCAAAAATGGAGAGGAAAATTACAAGTATAAATACAAGTTATATAAATGATAAATGTCAGGAAAAAATATACCAATTATTACATATATTGTAAGACTAAGATACATTAAGAGGACAAACTTAGTATTTTCCTTTTTTATTATATGTAATTTTAGATTACTCTGTACATTATTATTATGTACAGACATTTACAAATGTAGCAATAAAATACATGATAATTCACCAGAATATTACAAATTATTACGACTTCAGGGATTTATTCGGATTCTCCCAATAGTTCTTTCTGTTTGGTTTCCAACATTTGTTCAGCTTTACTCTTGTATTGGTGACTGAGAATATCTATATAGCCTTCCACCCTGAACACCAAGTCTTTGGCTAATCCTTCCTTCTGCTTGAGCTTTTTGATGTATTGACTGCGTACATCTCTAACATTATCACAACATTTCACGTAAAAGCTCTTGGCATTTTTGGACAACGTTTCTCGATGCTCCTTTGTTACTCTGTCAATTCAGAAATCAACACAATTAACTTCTAATAGTACTAAAAATTTTGTTCATGCAATAATCTAAATCTTACTTAGGAATTGGGATATAAACTGTAGTTCCATCCTGTTGTGGATTCAAGTTCATCTGATTTTTTGACAGACTCTTGAGAATATCTGGGATAGCTTGTGGAAAAGTAGATATATTCAACACTACGAGTTTGGGCTTGCGACTAATCTGAGCAAGTTCTTGCAATGTGTAATTTTTCCCTTCAAACTTCACAGCTAACTCCTCCAGGGCGCCCATACTTGATCTTACTGACACATATTTAACAAAATTATCCTTTAAATTTTCAATAGCCTTGTCTAATTGAGATGTTAGTTTACTAACATCAATGACTTCTTCCATCTCATTAAAATCAATATGCTGCGTCTTCTGTTTCTTTTTATCCTTCCCACGATCCTTGCCCTTTTCTAATATACGAGTCACGGAAAAGTGTCTCCTATTGTCCATCTTCGTACAACTATATGGTGAACGATTTGAGATATTGTGATAGTAAAGATCCTGCAGGCATCTTTGCTGGCTCATAGAGTAACACATTTCTTTGTTTAATGAAAAGTGACGATAATAATTCCTCATCACTCTTAATGAGAACATCACTGTGTGACTTTTTAATACAGTATTAGCACAAAAACGTACTCCTACTATGCTTCCCATTTCTTCACCATAAAATGTGACTCAGGACGATCACAACATAATACGATATTACAATATTACGATATTATAATATTAAGCAATATTAAGTACTTTGTATTCAATATTTAATAGTTTTTACTAATTCTTTTCAATTGGTACAGACTTCTGCGCATACATTGCAGCTTCGCTTGCGCCTAAGAGGTTAGAATACTTAACCTGTCATAATATATACTTTGGATAAATTTCTCGATTACAAGAAATATACCAAGTTTAATAGACCATAACTTCTATAAAAAATTATGATACTGAAGCAATCGTAGAAATATTTTACAGTTTGAAATCCTTAATTTTCAGATATATTTCTGAATATAAAGGTTTATTTATTTCCTACGATAGTAAATACCATATAAATTACGATATAAATTTTTCATATTTTTTCAAGAAAATTTTTGGATGTAGAAATTCAAATATAGGGTTAAAAATCAAACGACCTAGATCTATTGAGATTTAGTAACATAACTAATGTAAAATGTGCGTTCTGATTGGTGCATTTCTAGTATGTTGCTAGATTTTATTAGATCCAACACAAAGTAAGCACCGTGTGCCACAAATTTTAATTTAAAACTAAGTTCCAAAATCTCGACAGGTAGATCAGCAATAATTAACCAATCATGATACAAAAACTTTATTTTTTTGTCCTGATTAGTCAATTAAAGGCTACTCTATCCGTCGAGTAGGGTTTTGGAACGCAACCTAGGGATTCTATTTTATATCGTTGGATGCATGAAGGTTCTAAAATTTGGCGCTATGTGGCGCATTAGGTCTTCCACTTGGCTTACTTATGTTTTCAATACCTAGCAAGTCTGACCGTGCCTTTTTCCGCTTAGGAATCCAAGATGGTAAGATTTCATACGGCTTGTGAGAAAAAAGGAACTTTGAATCAAGTGAAATTTATGTACCGCCATGTATCGCATGTTTTCTAGAAAGAAATGAATTTTCTAAGTAATATTTGGCGTTAAATTTAATGTATCGAATGCGAGCATGTTCAAGTACTGTATCTTATAGCGAGTTTTTTTGTAGGCTCGTGGTCCGAAGAAACATCTCAAGCGTCTTAACGCGCCAAAAGCATGGATGCTGGATAAATTGGGTGGTGTTTACGCCCCCAGGCCATCCACTGGTCCTCATAAACTGAGGGAGTCGCTTCCGTTGGTCATTTTCCTTCGTAATAGGTTGAAGTATGCCTTGACCAATTGTGAGGTTACCAAGATCTTGATGCAGCGCTTGATTAAGGTCGACGGAAAAATCCGTACCGACCCCAATTATCCTGCTGGTTTCATGGGTGAGTTCTTGCTATTTTATATATTTTTGTGGTAAATAAATGTATATATATATACACATAATATATATCTTGTGTTTTTATGCTCTGAAAAGTTTAGTTGAGGTGGGCCATATCGAAGCTGTAATATTTAAACTTGTAAAAATATCACAGTCAAAATTGGCCAATAATAAAGTAAGCTCTTCAATTTTGGTCACAGATTGAGTTTTATATTCCTTCTGTATTACCCAAGGAGTGCACAAGATTATTATGCTTATAAACAAAAACATGATACAAATAAAAACATTAATTATAATTGAATTGTTTCAGATGTTATTACAATTGAGAAGACTGGTGAATTCTTTCGGTTGATCTACGATGTAAAAGGTCGCTTCACCATCCATCGTATCACCGCAGAAGAAGCAAAGGTATAGTTATATATTTTACAAGTTAAAAAACTGGATTTTTCAGTTTTTTCGTGATTTTCTCAGCTTCTTTCTGCAGATAAATGGAAAAATACAATTTCTTTTTAAATTTTCTATGGATTTTCTCAGTTTCTTTCTAAGAAACTGAGAGAAATTGAAAAAACATTTTTTTTAAACTATAAGTAAAGCAGTTATTCGATATTACATATGAAATGAAAAGTTTAATTGAGATGGACCATATTGAAGCTGTGATATTTAAACTTATAAAAATATCACAGTAAAAATTGGCCAATAACAAAGCAAGCTCTTCAATTTGGTCACAGACTGAGTTTTATATTCCTTCTATATTACCCAAGGAGTGCACCAAACATGCTTATAAACAAAAACATAATACAAATAAAAACATTAATTATAATGAGTATGAGAATGAGTAAAAACCTCCTACTTGTCTAATAAAAATATTGTTCTTCATCTGTATGTACTATTTTGTGTTTGTAGTATAAGTTGTGCAAAGTCAGGCGTGTGCAGACTGGTCCTAAAGGCATTCCTTTCTTGGTAACGCACGATGGCAGGACTATTCGCTATCCCGACCCTCTCATAAAAGTCAATGATACTATCCACTTGGATATTGCCACTGGCAAAATCCTGGATTCCATCAGATTTGATTCCGGCAATTTGTGCATGATTACCTGCGGGAGGAATTTGGGTCGTGTTGGTACTGTCGTCAGTCGTGAACGTCATCCTGGCTCTTTCGACATTTGTCACGTAAAGGATGCTCAAGGACATACCTTCGCCACGAGGTAACTAGAATTGTACAAAGAAATAACCCTTGTCTGTTTATGGGTCCGTTTTCACTAGCGTGTAGTTGTGATATATGTTAACATTTCACATATAATGCGAATTCCTCGCTTATTAGGTTGAACAACGTCTTCATCATCGGTAAAGGTACGAAGGCTTACGTGAGTTTACCAAGGGATAAGGGTGTGAAGCTGTCTATTGCTGAAGAGCGCGATAGAAGACTGGCAGCGAAAGGAGTGAATTAATGTATATACATTTCCAAGAAAAGATGCAATAAATCGAGATTGCACAGTAATGTTTACTGACAGTATTTTGCATGAATGTATATCTTATATTCTTTTACAATTAACATATTATATAATAGTGTTCAAAATATATATTAGAACATAAAAAATCGCATAAACGTAATATAATGAATCCAAATGTGAAGTCATACGTTTTACTCGCGAAAAGTGTAAATTTAGCATGCACCAAATGGCAATTTATCAGCAATCTAAAATAATGTAATCAGATTCGTACGGAGACGTTGAAGTGATTGTAGATGGCGGTGTATCACTCGATAGCCGGAATTTAGTATTGAACCATCGGGTGTGTTCTTTTTAACTGAACTGGCCGTACTAGTTCAAGAAATTTACGCACACTGAAGCGTGAGAATCTCGCACGTACGCTTCATACACTTCAATACGTACGTTGAGTAGTGCAGTCAGTTGAGCTGAAAAGAACAAATCAATCGAACTTGAGGACATCGAGGAAGTCGTCGATTCCTTCGATAAGAAAGGAATCGAACATCGCTTCATCGTTCGACCATTACCCCGTGCGTCCAACTGTTTCCGGCCGTGGGAATGACACGGTGATGATGACGAAGACTCGGTCTCGTCGTTGACTTATGTAGCATCCCGTTGGAAATCACCGACGAACGTTCGCAGGCCGCCCCACCGGAGCATGTGCATTCACCGTGCGTCCACTCGCGGCGCTGGAAGATCGTGATTCAGCGACCGAGCGACTTAAATATGAGCAGCGACGTGTTATCCTCTTGACACTTGGAGCAACATAAATAAGAGGTAAAGTCGGCGGGTCCGGTTGGCTGCGTTCATTACCGCGCGGTCGAGCGCGCTTTCCCGCTTGCTCGTGACTCCGACGTGACGTCGAGTCCGCCTTGCGAAAGTGACCCTCGTCAAGATGTCGACGAGTGCACGCTGGTGTGTCTTCACGTGCGTCTCCGCAACGCGCGCGGATTACGTCACTCTGCTACGTGTGCAGTGAAGTCGATGCGTCTGTTTGGGTACTTCACTCTTCACGCTGTATTCGCATTCTGTGCGGTTTTATCAAAGCCTCTCATTTATAGTTCAACGTTCGTCAATCTTTTACTTCTAAGTTTACTCGATCCTGCGGCACTCGATGACAGTTCAGATTTATAATTTTATGCTCTGCAACTGTGCTACTTTTCCTTGCTATTGTTTTCTTTTTATAAGAATGTAATCAGGTATTTTTTAGTTTTATCTCAAGAATAATAGGCATAGGAATTTTCTGTGGTATCACTTGATACACTTGCTTCTTGAAAACTGTTACGATTGATATTAGAGAATAGGATGAGAGAGTACAACAGGACATGGAAAGAGATATCGATATTGCTTGCACTGAGTATCGTGTAAAAATGACGAGGAATGTGGAAAGTCTGATCTGCGCCAAGACTAATGCAATTAGTTTGCCCCAGTCTAGTCTCTATCCAATTAGATCGAGAAAATGGGAACAGTGGACGACACACTGTTTTATCCTATTGCAAAAACTTTCACTGCCATTGACTTTGCCAGTGCTCCCATGTCAGAGTTAAATATTTCAATTAATTTTGTGTAGAAAATAATGCAGTGGTTTGTGTTGTTTCTGCTTGTACAGTGGATAATGTGGAGCACGTCCAAAGATCCACTACCAGGCGCGATGGAAGGTGAACCACCTGAAGCTATGGAGCATACAAAGGAAAAATGTGAACAGAATAAGAATCAGTTAGAATCCCTCAAGGAAATCATGATGAGGAATCAACAAAGTTTGAAGAAGAAAGAAGAGGAAGTGCAGGTAACGTATTATTCTTTCTTAAACTATACAGCTGCGGAAACATATAGATTTGCAAGAGATCGAGTAAAATTATTTGAAGATAAATGGGAAATAATGGAATAAATCTTTCGCCTCTTGTGCTTAGGAATATGCGCGGAGATTGTCGAAAATCAAGTCCCGAGCCAAGCTGTCACGTCGTAGTAAAGAAGGATCTTCGTCATCTAAAGATACAGTGCACTCATCTAAGACTGAATCTACAGCAATAGATACAACAGAGGACGTTATCGATGACATAAGTCAAGCAAAAACCCCAAAGGCGAAGTCTTCCTTACTTCAACGAAAATTGGTGGAAAATAGGAAAGCTTTCGAGCAACGTAGCAAGGAATTAACGGAGACGAAACGAGCGGTGGAAGAAAAAGTTGAAGCTATCAGACAACAACTGGAAGAAACGGATTTGGCATCAGCGGAAATACACAGAGATCAACTACCTGTCACGCCAGTCAGACCTCTTATGGTGACATCAGATGTAAATTTCTAAGTCAATTTCCTAAAACTTGATCAAATTTGATAAGAATGATAATTTGGTTTTTCGACCTTTTAAGGTTATGTCACCGATTCAAATTCAAGATATTCAGGAAAAGGAGAATAAGATAATGGAACTGAGTAACAAAATTCTCGAGTTGGAGGCAACTGTTCTAGATCTCCAAGAAAACTTGAAGGAGAAGGATTCTGTGATTGATTCCAAAACGAAAGCAGTCACTCTTATGTCCGCAAATCTTTCCAAGAAGGGAAAAACGACATTGGATACTCTCGAAGATACGAAAGATGAAATGCGAACGATGCAAGAAAATTTTATCTTGATAGAAACCTCTTTAAAGAATAAAAATACCAGTCTATTGGAACAACTGCAGGGAAGAGATGATAGAATTTCGGAATTGGAGCTTACAATTAGCAGGTAACATATGGACAACAATATGGAACTAAATAACAATACTTTGTAATGAAAAATAAACAAGACCAATAACACTACGAGAAACTACAATTAGGATTCTGAATTGATAATTACATTAGGGAATTTTTAAAATTTCAGACTTGGCTTCACCAGCTTAAGAAGATCTCTCTTGTGTGTTTCAGATTTGAGGAGCAACTGAAAGAACAGAAAATTGCTGAATCAGCAAGTGCGGATTTCTCACGCTCCACTATGGATACCTTAGCGGAGACCAAAGATGCGATGAAATCGATGCAGGAAAATTTCGTTCTTATCGAATCCTCACTGAAATTGAAGAATGACAACCTTCTTCAGCAATTACGGGAGTACGAAATGAAATTGGCGGAAGCCAAAGAAAAGATATTCCAACTGGAGTCGGGCGCCGGTATAGTGACGGCTCCAGCAGTTGAGGATCTACAATTTAGGGTAGATAGGTTGGAGCAGAATAATAGACAGCTTCTGGACGAGAAATATAAATTGCAGAAAGATATCGCTGAAATGCAAGACCAAATTATCGCTAGTAAATCGGTTTACGACAATAGTGAGAAGGATAATAGAATAGTGGAGCTTGAGAATTTAGTAGAAGAACTTAAACAATCAAACAAATTATTAGAAGCGGAATCGAAGGCCGAGCTACAGGAACACGTCGCTGAATTGTCGTCGAAGAACGAGGAATATTCCAACAAAATCACCGATCTTGAGAAACAAGTACACGAACTCGAAGCAGAGAAGAGATTATCAGACGAACGAACGATGCCCAAGGAAGACGATAAAGTGATAATGCTGACGAAGGAGTTGGACGATCTGAATAAAAGTATGATCAAATTGAAGGCCCAGCACAGGAGCAAAGTGAAGAATTTGCAGAAGCAACTGGAGAACTTCAAAATGGTGAGAATTTATTACAAAGTCTGCGCATTTTCAGGCTTTGATGTTCAACAGCGTAAGACGAATCTTCGTGTATCATAAATTCGTGTATCACAATGTTAATCATAATACTTCGACATAACCGCTGTTATTGTGTCTACGAAGGTAGTAATAGTAACCGTGTCTCGCGTACAGGTGTCCGATACAAATGCGGAACTCGTCAGACTGGGCAACCAGGTGGCATTACTTGAGGAGGAGAAAGGTAACCTTCAGCTGAGTCTGGTAGACTTTGACGAGCTTAAAGGTAGGAACCAGGACAAACGTTTTATCGCCGGCGTTTCCGTTGTCCTAGTTATGTTTACTGAATTTTCAATGCGACCTGTGTTGATATTTTTACCGGAATAGCCTGTTTTCCACAGCTTCGTTTTCTCCACTACAGAAAAGCATTCGTTCTAGTCCTTGTGATTACGTGTACATGTGTAGTCTCGCGACAAAATAACAATCCACGTTCTGCAATGTACGAGTAGGTTATAGCGACAATTCGTATCGGTTTTTATCGATAGCTGCCGAGAGTGCCGCTCTGAGAGATGTTGAAATGTCTTTCGATTACGTGTTTAATTGAGACGGGTCGTCGGGAGAAAACTTGGAGAACGATGCTTCTTAAGGTCACGCTGATTTCTGGTGATGGAATCTCTTCACTCGACTAGTTAGTCCTTTATGCTGCAATTGCCGACATGGAGTATTTACTAATTAACGATATTATCTTGAACAGTTCTCTCGAATAGTCGAACATAACATGGTACCTACTTTACTTGTCAAAGTTTGCTGCACATTTATCCGTAGAGATAGAAGATTTATATCCTTAGTACTTGCCGCCTATACAGTTGCTCATTATAGATGTTATCTTACACGAAATGATTACGATTAATTTGCATGAATTGCAACAACGGTGTTGAGTATTTCATGTTTGGTTATTTTCGTTTGCAATTACGCCACATCATGCCATCGTTAATGCGGTTTGAGTGGGTTCAGCGAGGAGTATTTTTGCGCGTTATTTGACTAACTTTCGTTTAGCACGACGTTAATGATCAAATATAGTAAAGCAAACGGATTAATTCATACTTTTCGCATTTACACGATGCTCTTTGCTGCATACGAACAAGACAAAACGATTTTACTGTAAATAAAGCTCTTTCAAAAGTGATAAAGTTCCTTCAAACGTGCCACCAGCAGATTTGTATTTTTGAAGAAATGTTAGGAGAATCAGAATTGATGTACACAGTATTATGTTTTGCTAAATTAGACATACTCATTGCTGTTAAACATTATCATACATATACGCATAATAATATACACGGAGGGAGATATTCTCTGAATGCAATCAATTTTTGGGACACGAGCTCTGCATGTTACTTCAACAAATAAGAGTCTGCTGTTGGTTTCCAATTTTCTGGGACGACTTGTTTAACGGGATAATTACTGAAATGCACAAAGAGGGATTCGAACGGGGAAGCCACTGTGACTAGCACTTAACAACCGCTTGCTTTAAGCTTACTGTAAATTAAACTGAAGTCGCACATACGTTATTGGCGAATTATACGATCTGCACAGCCTCGGCAGGAGATTGGCAAGAACGTGTGGCTGACCTCGAAAATAAGGTTTCCTCTCAGACAAAAGAGATACAGATGCATATCGATGCAATCGCCACCTTAGAGAACCAAAAGTTAGATCTAATGCAAGGTAATTCGTCACATCAAGTTGTCAAGTTGTGTAGGGTAAGATGTACAGCTGTTGACCATCCAAACAGCTTCTTCATTGTTCTTCATTTCAGTCGATTATACTCATTTATTTCATTTATTTAAATCTCACCAAAGGAAACTTTTAAATTCTGCGGATGTCCGATTTCCTTAGATTATTCATCACTCACCGAGAATCAGTGGCTAAGTCATGCGTATCATAAACCAACGTGTAGAAGCGCATAATTTTCACGATATTTTTACAAGTATATAAGTATAATTTTTATTTCAGTTGATTATTTTAATTTATTTAATGTATTTAAATTTCTCACCGACGTAAACTTTTAAATTCTGCGGATGTGCAATTCTTTTCAATTATTCGTCACCGAAAGAATGAATGGCAAAGTCACGCATATCATAAACCAAAGTGTAGAGGCGCACAGTTTTCATGATTTTTTTGAATAAATAATCCTGCTCTTTTTTTTTTTGCTAATTATTATATAATTTATTTATTTATTTATTCATTTATTGTATAATCAGTAGAATGTCAATTATACAATAATAGCGTTAATGGCTCTACCTCTAATCCTATGTGCATAAATTTGCAACGTAAAGTTGTCCGAATCGAGTATTAAGGATCGAAGAACACGTTTACGATACGGTGGAGTAGATTCACAAACCTTGTATGCCCCATTTCAGAGCTTCACGCGGTAAAGCAGGAAGTTTCAGCGTTAGAAGCCGAGAACGCGGAGTCTGAGAATCTCAGAGTGACCGCGGAAATGAAGGTCGTCGAGTTGGAGGAGCAATTGGAAGCTGTGCACAAGGAGCAGAGCGAGAATAAGCTCGAATCTCTGTCAGAATCCGAGTACAACAACGAGCTCCTGAAGAAGATCGACGCTCTGACGCAGGAGAACGCGGAATTGTACGGTAAATTGGGCAAAATGGAGGAGAAGGGCGCGTCGGACACCGGCTCCACGGAATCCTTCGAGGCGATCCAGGTGAACGGCAAGAACGACTTGCTAAAGAAGATCGAGGACTTGGAGCAGAAGAACAACGAGCTGACGCTCAAGCTGACGAAGCTGGAGGAGAAGGATAGCTCGCACGCCGGCTCCACGGAGTCTTTCGAGACCATCAACGACACGGATCGCGGCGAGCTGCTGAGGAAGATCGAGCAGCTTACCCAGGAGAACAGCGACCTGACGATGAAGCTGAGCAGGATCGAGGAGAAGGGATCGTCCGACACTGGCTCCACGGAGTCCTTCGAGCGTATCCCGGAGCATAACGAGAGCGTGACGAAGATAGAGCTGCTCACTCAGGAAAATCACGAGCTTGTCGTCAGACTTACGAAACTGGAGGAACAGCTGAGCCAAATGGAGAGCAGCGCTCGGTCGGACGTTCCTGAGAAAACGGATGACACCTTAGAGACGCTTCGGCGGGAGAACGACCATTTGACGGAGGAGGCCTCGAGGCTCAAGAGGCAGACGGAGGAGCTCACGAAGGAGAACAGCAGGTTGCAGGATCGCGTGGGAGAGCTGACTCGGATTTCCGAGACGGTGAAAACGGTCGAGTCCGTTTCTCAAGCTGAGGAAAGACAGCAAAGCTTTGAGCAAGAACTGCCGCGGGAGATCCCGCTGGAACAGGTCGACATGACGTCGTGTGTGACTGACGACACGAAGTCTCAAATCGCGGCGTTGGAGAAGGAGAACGCGCGGATGACAGCGGCGGTCGCGCAGCTCGAGGAACACGCCGACCGTCAGAAGGAGGAGCTGAGTAAAGTAGCTGGAGAGAAAGAGGAGCTGCGGCTGAAGTTGGAACGCGTGGCCTGCGACGACTTCGCCAAGGAGAGGCTGGAGCTCATCGGCAAGTTGGAGAAGCTGAATCAGGAGAAGGAGAGCATCGCCCAGGAGAGGCACGGTCTGCAGGAACAGATCAGCACGCTCCTGCAGAAGTCGTCCGACGAGATCACGGAGATGCGGAAGGAGGCGGAGGAAGCCTGCCAGGAGTCGCAGGCTGTGCTCGTGGCTTCCCTGGAGAGAGAGCTGGAGAACAGCCAGACGTTGCTGGCGGATTACCGGAATCAAGTGGAGGAGATGAGCATGAAGATAGAGAGCATGGAGGCGGAGCTGCGGGAGAAGACGCGGCAGTTGACGGAGCGCGAGGCGTCGGCTGACAGCTTGGAGCGGGAGTTGAAGGACATGCTTGTCACCGCGGACGAATGGAGGTTCAAGCACGACGACATGCAGGCGAAGATGCGAGCGTTGGAAGAAAGCAAGGCGTCGATGGAGGAAGCGTTCGGAACGTTGGAAGGCGATAACAAAGGATTGCTGGAGGAGATGAAGGAGAAGGACGCGGCGACGGTCGCTCTGCAGGAGCGACTTCAGGCCACGATAGGCTCGCTCGAGACGATGTTGCAGGACCAAGAGACGAGTCTGGCCGCGAAGGAACGTGAGATCGTGGACTTGAAGTCGGTAATCGAGAGCAAAGATGAGGAGCTGCACGCGAAGTACGCGCAGCTGCAGAACGAGATGATCGCTATAGACAGTCTGCAGGATGAGTTGAATAACTGCGGTACGAAGTTCAAAGAGGCCTTGTCGACGTCGTCAGAGGAGATCGCAAGGCTCAATGCCGCGGTAAAAGAGAAGGAGGAGGAGATTCTGGCTCTGAGGGGCAACATCAGCGAGATGAGCCAGGCGTCCAAGCCTTTGGCGGAGTTCAACGAGCTGTTGGCGAGCCTGCGAACCGCGGAAACGAATTACACCGAATTGCAGGGCAAACACGAGGACCTTCTGAAGGCGAACGACGATCTGTCGCGACGGATCGAGGATATGACCGGGCGCGATGAGGAACGTAGGATGGACCTGAAGAACGAATTGACGAAGAAGGCGCAGGAAGTCGAGGATCTGTTGAGAGCCGTGCACGACGCGGAAGCGTACATCGAGAAGACCAAGAGTCAAAGGACCGAGGCCGAGAAGAGAAACTGGGAGCTGCAGACGATCCTGGACAATCAAACCGTGTACGTCGAGAAGGTGCAGTCAGATTTGGCGAGCGAGTATAAGCAGATGGAGCAGCTGAAGATCAAGCACACAGAGGACATATCGATGCTGAATCGCAGGTTGGAAGACGTAATCGAGGACTTGACCGCGAAAATGCAGGAGAACGAGGCTCTGAGGGCCGAGTTAGATGAAAAGGAGGAATTGCTCGGCAAGAACGTCACCGAGGACGCGAAGACTGCCTTGGAGGGCAGGCTCGCCGAACTGGAGCAGAAGCTGTCGGAGTCGGAGAGCAAGCTGCAGGCGCAGTCCGAGAAGATGAAGAAGATCGTGGCGACATTCAACAAGAAGAAAGTGGTGTGCCAAGAGCTCGAGGCGCGAGTCGCCGAGCTGGAGGAAAAATGGACGACGGAGAAGGATGAGAAGGAGGTGAAGAACAAGAAGATACAGGAGGTGGAGAACTCCATGCGGGAGAAGGACAACAAAATCGCCGATCTGGAGGAGAAGCTGCTGCAGGCGAAGAACGACACGACGGAGGCCCTCGCGAACGCGGAGAGGCTCGCGAAGGATTCGGACAGCCTGAGGGAGAAGATGTCGGTCCTGATGGAGCAAATCGCGGAGATGGGCGACGAGATCGAGGAGCAGCGCGCGGAGATGGACCAGCTTGTCCGGCAGATGGAGACCGAGAGTGCGACGCGCGACGACATCGTACGGCAGTACGACGGTTACAAGGAGACCGTGAGCCGGGAGAACGAGCAGAAGCAGGCGGTTCTCGACGAGGTGAAGGACGAGGCGCGAGAGTTGAGCGTGCGCATGCAGGTGATGGAGAACGAGTACGTGGAGCAGCTCGCGCTGATAAAGAACCTGCAGGCGGAGAACGGGCTCCTGTCGTCCAAGCAGACGCAGATCAACGAGAAACTGGAGAACGCCGAGAAGGAGTCGGAGGAGCGTCGCGTGCTGATCGAGCAGCTGCGGAAGCAGATCTCAGCCACGGAGGCCGTGCAGATGCCGGGAGAGGAAGCGAGAGAGAGCGACGCGCAGCGTTGCGGCGGCCACTCCGAGCATTGTCAGAATATGATACACGCGTTGGAGATGCGTCTGCAGCAGCGCCAAGCGGAGATCGATAATCTGAACAATGAACTGGCTAACTCGTACGGCAGCATCATGCTGCTTCACGACAAGACCGTCAGATACAACGATATGATGATGCAGACGGCCCAGGAGCGCTTCAATCAGTCCCTCGTTGATCAGACGAACGCGTTGCAGCAGGAGATCGACTCTTTGAAGACGGAGAAGAGCGTGAGCGAACAGAGAGTGCTGGAATTGGAAGCCGAGTTGGAGGAGCACAGACGCAAGGGTGGGGAGAGTATAGCCGAGGTTTCCGGACCAGCCGAGGATTCCGGATCGGCCGAAGCCTCCGGATCAGCCGAGGCTTTCGTCGCCGATGGTCAACGTCAACGGGACGACGCTCCGCAGCTGTTCGATGCTTCGAAAATTTTCGGCATTGCCGTCGCTTCCTCGAGCAAAGACGACGCCTCGGACAAAGATGAGATCGCGCGGCTGCAGGCTTTGCTGAACGAGAAAGAGATTCAGTGCTGCCAGCACATGAAGGAAATCGAGCTTCTGCGGAAGAGCATAGAGGAGGAGAAGTCGCACGCGCAGAGCTTGCAGGCGCAGCACGACAACCAAGCGAAACACTGGGAAATGCAGGTGGATTTCGCGCAGGACGAGCTGAAGAAGATGGAGGATCTGCATTCGGAGAAAATGGAGTCGCCGGCCGCGGAGGGTCGCTCGGCGGGGCTGTGTGCAGAATGCCAGAGGCTGAGGGATCTCGTGCGCGCCAAGGACGACATGATCGATACGTTGAGCTGCTCGTTGAGCACTGCGAGTCGAGAGCTGGAAATGCGGATGCTGCGCGCCAATGTGGAAGCCAGCCTGCAGATGGAGAGCCCGCCCAAGGACACCGACACCGACGACTCGCCGCAAACGGAGCTGACTTCCCCGAGGCAGGCCCTGCAGGCGTTGACGATGGAACGAGATCAGCTGAGCAGCGCCTTGGAAGCGCACAGACTCCGGATGAACGACATGGAAGCGGACAGCGAGCTGAAACAGGTATTGGAGCAGCGTGTTTCCGCGGTTACCACCGAAAGGGACTTGCTGCAGTTGCGAGTGAACGACTTGACGCGATCTTTAGAGGAAATGAAAGAGTCGCTCGCGACTCAGCATGACCTGCAGGTCGCGTTGGAGAGCATCTCGCGCGAGAAGGATCAGGCGCAGGTGCTTATCGCGGATCTCACGCGAGCCTTGGAGGACTCGCAACGAGATCTTCGGGAATCGAAGATGCGCGACGAGGAGCCGAAAGAGCCCGCTTCTGTTGAGCAACCGGCCGTCCAACGAGAGCTGAGTCAGCAAGTGTCCGCGTCTGTCGAGGAATCGCTCGTCCGTCGAGAATACGTGGAGTCTGCTGAAGTTCCCACCGAGCAGGAGGCGCGAGACAAACCGGAGGCTTCGTTCGACGTGGATCTCAAGTGGGACGCCGGCTCGTCGGAGAAACTCAACGTCGACGAGGAGTCCTGGGGCTGGAGCACGGAGGACGCCCAATTGGCCGGCGACCAACACCTCGGCGGCACGATGACGCTGATCCCAGACGCCGAGGCGCGGCTACGCGCCCAAGTGGGGGACCTGCAGGAGAGAATTCAGGAGCTGGAGACGCAGAACGCGAGGATCGCGGAGGAAAGCAAGGCGGCGCAGGTGAAAAGCGGCAAGCTGGTGAAGAAGCTGAAGGAGTACAAGGTGCAGGTGGAGAGCTTGCAGCAGCAGCTGAAGACGCAGAAACAAGCCGACAGCTTCTTCGACCTGGACACGGCTATCGAGGAGGAGCTGAAGACCCAGATCGCTAACCTGGAGAAGGCTCTCAGCGAAATCAAGGAGGAAAAGAAGAACATCGTCGCCGAGAAGGAGGCCTTGTTGAAACGGCTCGACGTGGTGGTGTCGGCCAACGAGAGGTACATGGAGATGAAGGAGAGGCAGGACATGGAGGTCGAGGTGTTGCGTATTCAGAACAAGGAACTGGGTAACAAGGTGCAGTCGTTGGAGTGGCGGTTGCAGGAGAACGCGACGGAGAGCGCGGAGGAAGATACCGGCTCTCCGCAATACGAGGCTCAGCAAAGCGACGGTTCGCGTCACGAGGTCGACACGACCGGCGCACAGCCGCGAAAGAGATCGACGGAACCCAGTGACGACCTGGAGGCGATATCGGGCAAATACAAGGAAGAGTTGGACGATCTGAAGGACGAGCTGGAGGCGCTCGCTGCGGAGAACGAGCAGCTGCAGCATTTCTTGGAGGAGCAGAAAACGACGATAACGAGCTTGGAAGCGAAAGCGGCCGGTGACGTCGGCGAGCTCACGGAGAAGCTCGAGATCTTGAACAGTCAGCACGCCCAGTCGCAGAGCGCTCTGAGCAAGAGCAAGGAGGAGTACGACACGCTCAGGAAGCAGTACGAGCAGAGCCTGATGGACGCGAACGACCAAGTGGCGGTGATGCGGCAGAACGGCGAGCTCCTCAAGATCGAGTTTTCCGAGAAGGTGGAAAGGTTGGAGTCGGAGATGAGCGGTCTGCGGAAAGTCTTGGAGGAGAAGGAAGCGTTGGAGGACAGGATCAGCGCCCTGACGAGCTCGGAGGAGAAGCTCTCGACCATCAACGCGTCCTTCGTGGAGGTGACAGAGCTGCTCAACGCCAGAGTGCAGGAGGTCGCCGATCTGAAGCAAGAGCTTCAGAACCAATACGTGGACAGGCAGCAGGCCGAGGCGACGTTGCAGTCGGAGATGCGAGATCTGACGGAAGAGTTGCGCGAGAGGAAGCAGGAGTTGGCGGCGTTGAGGCAGACATGCAGCGACAGAGAGCACGAACTGCTGCGGCAGCGGAGCGTGGAAACGGTCAGCGCCATCGTCAGCGAGGCCACTCAGGAACTGGTCCAGAAGCACGCGATCGACATCGAGGGGAAGGACAAGGAGCTGCACGGTCTAACGGAGAAATTGCGGGCGTTGCAGACGACGGTTGACGAGTACGCCTCGCAGCTGCGGGACAGCGCAGCTCAGTTGGAAACGCAACGGCGACAGATCGCGCAGCTGAAGGAGGATCTGACGGAGCGAGACTCGATCGTGGAGAGCGTGAAGGCCGACGCGGACTCGACGAGCGGAAAGTTGCGGGAGAAAGAGGAGGAGCTGGTGCGACGCGACGAAGAGCGCTCGAAACTCGCGGCGGAATTGCACCGGAGTTTAACGGACATTCAGCACTTGCAGGCTCAGCTGAGCGCCACCGAGATGATTACGCTCGAGTTGCAGGAGTGCCAGTCGCGTATTCGCAGTCTGGAGCAACAGATTCAAGTCTTGAATTCGGAGGAGTCGACATTGCATCAATACGACCAGGAGACGTATCAGGCTCACTTGGAGAGCAACAGACGGCAGATCGACGAGCTGAAGCACGATCTGCGGGAGAAGACCGAGCAGTTGCATTACTTGAGCGCGCAGCTGTGCGCCAAGGATGAGGATCTCGAGGGAATCAAGAGCATGATGACCGACAAGGATTCTCTACTGGACGTCGTGAAGCAAGAGCTGAGCGAGAAGCGAACCGAGCTGGAGAAACTGCGGAATGAGCAGCCGCAGAGTTCCAAGATGATCGACGGTCTTCCCGTCTTCAAGATGGGCAACGACGACGACGCGGAGCTGCAGAAGACCGTGGACGAGCTGAAGACGCAGATGGAAGCCAAGCAGCAGGAGCTGGAGCATCTCAAGCACGTTCTCAGCGAGAACACGTACCCAACGATTATCCAGCAGATGCAGGACAGGATCAATTGTCTGTACAACGAGAAGGCGACGTTGGAGGCTTCCTTGCGAACGACCTCGCAGACTCTGACGGAGAAGCAGGAGCAGGTGTACCTTCTGACGCAGCGCATCAACGGGCAGAATCAGGAGCACATTTCCAAAGAGGAGGCCAACATGCTGTCCAGGGAGCGCAGGTCCGCCCACGATCAGGAGGAAATCGTCCGGCTGCAGAACGAACTGCACGCCAAGGAACAGGAGATCAACGAGCTCAAGTACGTCATAGCTGAGAAAGACTCGCAGCTGTGCCTTCAGGCCAGCATGGAGCCGCAATCGGACGAGTTCGAGCTGCGTGAGACTGTGCAGAGGTTGACCGGAGAGTTGTACGGCAAGGAACAGGAGGTGCAGACGTTGAAGGCGAGCATCGCGGAGCTGCAGGAGGAGCTGTCGCGTCTCAAGGACTTCGAGAGGCTGTCCGAGGAGAGCAGGAACGCCATCGAGAAGCTGCGCTCGGAGAAAGAGCAAGTCCGCGCCGAGGCCGAAGAGTTCCTCAACCGGGAACTGCAGAAGCGAGAGGCGGAGATCGGCGAGATAAAGCAACAGCTGTCGGATGAGAAACAACAGTTACTGATGGAGCTCCAAGTAAAGAACAAAGATATCGAGAACCTGAATATGCAGCTGATGCAACTGCAGAACGACTGGAGCAACAAGTTACGGGAGAAGGAGAACGAGCTGGCGCAGATGGCCTACAGTTTTATGGAGAACGAGAAAAAACTCACCGAAATAAATAGGACCAATCACACCATGATCTACAATATGAAGATGATAATATCCGGGCAAAGCGCACGTATACAGGAATACGTGACGTTGTCAGCGATGAAGGAGGATCAGCTAAACCAGCTGAGGCAAATTATAACGGCCCAGCAGATGGAAGTGAACACACTGAAGCAGCTGTTGGAGCAGAAGGTGTCCGAGTACGAGCTGATACAGCACGCCTTGAAGAAGGACGTGTCCGTTATCGAAGCCGCGGCGTCGAAGAACCCGGAAACCGTTCAAGCGGCTGATGACAAAAAGGCCGCCTCGAACGAGTTGGACCTCGCCCTGTACATGCTTCATCAGAGAGACGTCAGGTGCGAGGAGCTGACCCACGAGTTGATGCAGTTGCTCGAGGAACGCGACACGTTGCAGCTGCGGTTGTCGAATGCCATCCGGGTGAACGAGGAGCTCAGGAAAACGAGCAGCGTCGAGGCGAGTCCGACGAAGGAATCGACGACGCCGGTCCCGTTAACGATGATCGAGCCCGTTGTGGAACAACCGTCGCCTTCCAAGTCCGAGGGGCCGGTGGAGATCGCGAAGGAAGCCATCGACGACCCGATCGAGGACAAGGAAGCTCTTGCTCTCAAGTAAGTGAAGTTTATTCTTGAGATCGCGGATCCACCGTGATCCTTTAGTCACGTATGAGCTGCGAGAAGCTGCATTTAGCGCTAAACATTTCATCCCGAATTCTATTTCTATATGCGATGTACAAATCACATTTGACGCTATAATTATAGGCTCGTATAATCTTTTAGTTACTTCTCCCATTTTAATAATCTCGATTCTTCATCAGGCTAAATTTCTCTCCGTCCCAGTCGCTGATACCTTGCTCGTCCATCGACGTAATTGATGTAACGACTCTGTTTTTCCGAGTAATACGTACATGAGTCCAAATTAAAATCGAATCGCTTCAATGAGAAATTCTGTTGTCTTGTTGATCGTGAAAAGATTTCTTCGCAGTTTGCCTATTTAAATGTCCTTTATCGCATTCGAAGCAATGTTGAAGAACGAAAATATTTTAGCTCCTCTGCAAGTATTATAAGCTGCTTGTGCAGGTAGTTATAAGCTAGTCACCCCTTTAGATTGTCGCAGTTGCATTCAGTCAGCCACACGAAGGACGTAAGATTAAAAGACGAGCGGGAGCTCAGGCACACGCAACAAATGTCTTTGTTAGCGCACAGGGACGTGTTAAGTACGTTACCGCCTGAAGCAGCCGCGAGGCTTGTCAACGCTAATTATACACTCTGTAGGTATCAATCGACGCGCAGAGAACAGTCGAGGAACGTGCCATTCGGGCGTTCCGAACTACGTTAATTCTAACTGTGCGAATCGACGATTTGCTTCCAGCTCGAGATGTTCGGAGTCAGTCGAGCGTCCTCCTGAATTGGTTATGGGGCAAGAGGTAATTATCAAAACAAAAAAAAAAAACAGAAAAAAGAAAATTTTATGTGTTAGATCTCGTTAATTCCGTGAAACCTTGTTTCAAACGGTCTTCGATTCCTTAACTTCACAGACGTCGCAATATTTCCTCATTCTGTAGAATTTGGTTTTCTACGACTCCTTCCGCTCTCTGTCATGGTCCGTAGATCTTTGATCCTTTCAGTTCCACGAATGTTTAGTTCTCCCTGGCCCTCTTCTTCCTTCGCTATGAATTTGGATCCTTGGTTCCACGGGTCTTCGATCACACGAGTCATTAATCTCGCTAAATAAGTGTTCTATTATTATTTAGATTTTAATTGCACTCGCTTTCACAAATCGTTACAGATTCAACGATCGTCACAAATCACCCCTCATATTTCTGACTCGGTTGATGTGTTTTTTTATAAACTCGCTTCCTCATATCCATCCCTTTCGAAATATTTAAATCTACAAATCTTTTCTATGCGATAAACAATTGCATCACGAAGATGATGCCGGTATTATCGCGCGAAATATATTTTCAGCACACCGAAAGTAGTGCACATGTGATGAACAAACAGCGGGAGTGAAACGGCCATTGTGCTTGCCTTCTGGATACATTCCTGCCAAGTGCCAACTGCCAAGACTTATACTCGCAGTTATCCATGCGTAGTTGGAACTCGTCATGCATTTTTCAGGCAGAAGTCATTTGCGGAGCTTGCACACTAACGATCGCGACGAATTTCTTTGCGGAAGTGTGCGACGGAAGAAGGCATCGGGAAGGGATGTTTTTCAAATCACATGTACAGATTGTAGGTAGTGTTCTTTCACGGAAAAGTCGTTCCTCTTCGGAGAAGAAGAGATTAAGAATAGCCGAAACTTACGTGTATTATAAGGTTGTATAGCCGATGTGTACGAGAGATAAACAATGAAACCTAAAATATTGCCTTAGGTAATGGTTATGTAATTTCAGTGTGTTAATGTTTTTTTTCTTTATTTTTATTTTCTGACTAAATTGTCGATATGTGTGTGGCATGCGTTGAAATAATTTTGAATCTTGGCGTTACGAAATAATACGCGGGCGTAAATATTCCGCCGATTCATTAATTAAAATATCTGCCTGTCTTAGGAAATTATCTACGATTGTCTTCCGGCTTGTTACTGCAATTATCTCATCGCTATCATTATTATTATTATTATTATTATTATTATTATTATTATTATTATTACTGTACATCGAAAGGAAGCCGCGTAAGACGAATCATAGGTAATCCAAAGGTAATCTGCGGTAATTATAAATTATTCGATGTTCTATTTCCATATAAAAATTTTGTACAGAGAATGAAAGAAGCGTAAATAAAGAAATAAAATGTGAAATAAAAAGGTTTATTCCAGTCCCATTATTCCATACTATCTTACGCATTTTATACAATATTTGGGTTCTCAACTCGATGAAATGGCTTTCGAAATGGAATTGCGAACCCGCGTCAAGCAAATGCATATTTCTAAAAGCACTCTCGGAGGCGATTCGTGATCTATACATCTATACATTTATATTGCCAGAATTGCATTTTGCAATCTAAATAAGACAAATAGAGAGTACGAAATCGACATCATTAATAACTTCGACAATTGAATGAAACAAGACACCAGTTTGTAAATAAGTAAGAAGGAAAAGAGGAAATAATAAATAATAAAGTAGGATAGGAATAATAAGATAAAAAACAATATTAAAAAAATAACAAAAGATATTTTTCTTTCCACGAACTCCACAGGATAATATAGATCGTCATAGTTCCAATATAATAATGTCAAAGATATACTTAGGTTGTTTTTGATCATATTAAATTAGTATTATTAACTGAATTAATTTATGCCAAATACATTCTTCAGCGTCGAATCGTCCTTTTTCGGCACATCGTTACGCTTGTCCGTCTTGCGATTGTTTTGCACGCGGGACTGCGCGAGAATGTAAGAGTCTGATTTTTTAATTTTATACAACTTGTACAAAAAGAACATCAAGACGACTGAGAACGCGAAAACACAGAACGTGACTATGGCAGTTGTGCTCGTATATGCGTCGGCGGTAAGTTTTTCATATACTCGGACATCTTAGGATCTTGCCAGGAAACCCACGTGTGGTTCCATTGTGCAGGATTTGCGTTCATATCATTAATTTTGTTATTCGCCCGTACCACAGTTAATTTG
Organism: Dinoponera quadriceps; assembly: GCF_001313825.1. Lineage (NCBI taxonomy): Eukaryota > Metazoa > Arthropoda > Insecta > Hymenoptera > Formicidae > Dinoponera > Dinoponera quadriceps. The sequence continues at coordinate 797,084 of NW_014554899.1, read as the reverse complement.
TGCAGCATTAAAGCTGCCTGTAATTCCTGCGCAACGATGAGTTCTTTTCGAATGATGTTTATCTTCTCACAAGGGTCCCTCTCCAGGTCAAAGAGACACGGCTGAAGCCATGCGTAGCATTCAACCTGCAAGTAATATAAGTGACATTTTTATCTCGATCGGGTTATAACATGTTCTCTAACAGCATCACACGTGTGTCACGCACCGATCTCTCATCAGAGACTAGTCGCACATGTGCATCGCATTAACTTAAATTTTAGAAGCGTGACTGAAATTTCGAATTAAGATTCATTTCCCAAATTTCTCAAGATAGTCTACCTTCTCCTCTTCCGTAACGTTGCAATGGACTTCTGCCTGTTGTCTTAACTTCAGGATCTTCTGAGAATCAAGTTCGGTAATATTGTCACCAGCTGTCATTGAAGCAATGGCAATTCCTGCTTTGCTACGCAACACTGCCTCAGGCGGATACAATGGTTGCTTCTCGGTCGGATTTTTTCCACTATCTCCTATCCAATCAGAGTATTTCAGGGACTGACGACGTACGTACTTGTATCTGCTATTACGAATAGCCTCGTAATTTTCGTCGATGTTTATCAGTATTTCTTTCCTAGGGCTAGTCTCGTCGGATACGATAGTCGGCCACATATCAAGGCCATCGATCTTGCCAAGTTTTTCTTTGCTTCCGCCTGTAAGCAAGATTTTATTGATATTTCTTCGCTGATCGAAAATCGATTTGTAACTAACCGGCGGCGGACAATAAAGTGGGCAACCAATCGGCTATGTATATTAAGTGGTTCGAGACCCGTTCGCGTTTCTTGATTAGAGGGCTCCAGATTGCCGTCACTCCTCGCACGGCGCCTTCCCAAGCAGTAGCTTTAATCTGTAAGAATTTCGATATTATAATAATTTGAATCAAGTTACATTCTTAGATGGTCAAGTTCTTCCTTCGTAACGAATACTTACTCCACGAAATGGATAATTACTGCCGGCATTGTACATCACCCCATTGGTGGGTGCACCGTTATCAGACATGAAGAGGATAATGCTATTATCCAACATACCGCGATTTTTCAAAGCCTCCACAACCTGGCCGACACTTTGATCCAATTTGGAGACCATGGCTGTAAATAGTAATATCAAAAACTAAAATAAATTATTAGTTTATGAACTATTTATAGCACCAAATAAATATTATTGCGAAGAAGAAATTATTGGATCTGTCGGAATTAGGGGGAGATATTGTTACTTACTATATAACATTAAATTAAATTCACGACACATATATAGCATAATTAAGTTAAATGTGCAATATGTAACGTGCGCAATTTTTCAGAAAATATTATTTTAGGACGGCCGATATTTTACTAAAAGTTAGGAAACAAATGTCCCGTGTTTGACATATAAAATTTTTTGTATAATATCGAGACTTAGGGAATAACAGTATTTTTACTTTCGAGATAAATTAACCGATAATAAAAAATAACACTGTACCAGCGTAAATTCTTCTGTTCGAATTGATAATGTAGGAAAACTTTTTGATCTCTTCGTGAGGAGCTTGCAGTAACTGCTTCTTATTTCCGCTGTGGGGTGCAATTTGAGACAAGTATAAGAACAATGGCTTATTCGGATTGTGAGCATTAATTAAGCGCACTGCTTCCTCGGTGAAGAGATCTGTTGAATAGTTGCCTTTTGTGTCCCATGCGACCTCCATATTCCATCTCATGTCCATGCCTCGAAAGTTTGTAACCTGAAAATAGAAAGATTACTGATAGGTACATTATTTTCAATATTTTGTAAACTGAGAAAAGAAATATTATTGATAAATATACACATAATTTTGAACACTCTCTTTTTAATACCTTCTTTCAGTTGTAGAACTGTCGCACGTTTTTTCTAATATTAGAAAAAAAATATGTAATATTCTTCAAATAACTTACTGGCTCTATTACTTCATGACTATAATAATCTTGGAAACCGTTCCAGTAACCAAAGTGCGTATCGAAGCCGCGATAAAGCGGCGTGTACTCATATTTGTAGGAACCTAAATGCCATTTACCCACTATATTTGTTGAGTAACCTAATTCCTTCAAATACTGCAACAGATAATCAGCCCGAAACATGTTTATTATTGACATATGTTCAGCCAAGATAACAATTTGCAATCTATTTTATGATAACGAAAATTTTCCATTATTACCTCCGGCATCAACTTCTCTGTTAGTGGAAGTCCGCGTGGTTCTGACGGATATATAACATTGTGTTGCATGCCTGTATGGATTGGATACTTTCCAGTCATTAAGGCTGATCTACTTGGCGTGCATAATGCTGATACATAATGATTGTTCAGGATAACTCCATAATATGCGAGAGCGTCGATATTTGGCGTCGGGATTTGGTCGGAACCATGGAAGCTAACGTCGTTCCAACCCTGCGAATAAAGATATGGGATTCTTCACGAACATTCCCGATTATTATTACTATTGATCGAAAATCTCTTAATGTACTCTCTTATCAGGTTTCATTAAAGCAATTTCGAAGCCTTCCAAAGAAAATAAAAAGTACAAGGAACGTTCGATTTGATCATAATTTTTATATTGTTAAAACCGCTCACCAAATCGTCTGCGAGGATAATAATAATATGTGGTTTTTTATAGTCATTTTCTCCAGTTATTTCGTTTTCCAATAAAGCGACGGGTATCAAAATATCCAAAAGGTACAATGTGAAGAACAATTGCAGCAGAAGCAGTCTACTCATCGTGAAGTGCTGAAACCAAAATTAATCGTAAGTGTGTAGAGCACCTGTCATGGAAGAATATGTCGAATATATTTGTTTCCTTTGAAGTAATTTAATTAGTTACACTGAAAAAAATGTATTTATTTGTGAAAAATAAAGATTTGATTACCTCGAAATCATATTTGTTTCTGACAAAATTGGATATATTTGATGGAAAGCAGAGTATATATCACAGAAATATAAAGATATTTCTGTGGAATATACATAATTTTGTTAGGATAAAAAATTAATTTCGCTAGAAGTAAAAGTAATTCGATTTAATATTGGGTAAGTGTAACAAAATCAATTTCAAACAAGAGAAGTCGTTTTATTAATTTCTGAGACCGCTAATAGGAATATTATATATTATTAATAGGAATATGAGTTCACGAGTGACATTTTGAATTCAACGAAATCGTTAATCGTTTCTTTCAATTAGTCGAGTTAAGCGCCGTCAGTTATTCACGAAAATAGATAAGTGATAAAGTGATAATTGAAAAAGGGTTGAAACCATAATAATATGATCTTTTAATTGTCCGAATACGATATAATACGCGTATGTTCACAATTTCCCAATTTTTTCTTGCAATTATGCGATATTTAGATATTTTCAGAATAGATTCGACTAGTAAGATTAATACAAAACAAATTATAGTAATGCCGATGTTTATATGTGCCAAATTATTCTTTTCTATATTTTTTACTTATTTTCATAAAGATTTTCTTGCCTTTTAGAATGCTTTATATGTTACAAAACACTCTACGTGTTCGAAATTCGGAAGATAATCAAATGGATCAGCAGATATTCGAAATATAAATATTATTTGTCGTAACAGCTACGTGAGTTATCTTTCGACACACGTTCATTATAATACTTCACGTCCCACGTCGTGCGATTTAACGTATTTTATATCGAGCACGTTGTGTCAGGTCATATCTTATATTGCGATAAAACAAGACAGTAATTAAAGCATTAAGGTTCCGGAGCAGGGATGCCATAAACTGGCCTCAGGTACGTAAAGATAAAGCACACACAAAACCGCGTGTAAATGTACGCTCCAAATTTCGAGCGCTTTCGATTGTTAAAAGGAAACAGACGACGTTATGCGTAGCAAATTTTTTACGTCGTATTACAGTAAATTCGACCGAAAAAGAGTAAGAGACAGACAGTCGTAAAGTAGTATATGTCTCTCTCCTTCTAACTATCGAAAGCGCCAGAAGTTCGGAGCGCACACGTATATGCGGTACCCATTTATGTTAAAAAGCATATGATTCCATTACATAAAATTAAAGTTGAAAAAATGTTTGAAAAAATAGTTTGATAACGTAATAATATTACCATGACATGATTCCCATGAAATATTATAACTTTTGTCTGAAACTTTTTTCGAATAATGCATTTTTTCAGAAATATTTGTGTGTAACACTTTATATGGACCTCTCAGTAGTTATTGACACGGATTTTGATTTGAAAAATTATACGCATTCATAATATTATATTATATAATATTATATTATATATTGTATAATATATATTACATATTCGTTCACAATGTATTCGGTTATAATTCTTTGAAAGTACTATGTTATTGTTTAATATATAATATATTAATTTAATTTAACTTCAGTTTCAAATGCACGTAATTATATTTTTTATAGAAAGAAGTAAATGTGGCAAATTTTAACGTAGATATATGTGAATTTTTTAAATAAATTTTTCTACTTTTAGGAAAGAAACCGAAAAAATCCATAAACAAACGGAAAAAGGAGGTTTTTTCCACAAATCTTCAAAACTATACTATATACTTTCGGAACGTAATGCACGATTACGTGATTATTTGCCAAAACCAACAAATTATTAATATTCCTTTACTAAACACTGGTAATGGTGTCAATTTTGTTTAACATATACTGAATGGAGTGTTAAATGGACGACAGAAAAAAGGAACGGAAGTGCCCGACACTTACCTGATTGCAAACTAGTCACGACGTTCGAAGACGACAAAATAGAAAAATGATATCGGTAACATTCGATTTAGCACTGATAAGTCGACGAGACTTATTGATTCGCCAATCCGTCGAACACTGCTGCAATTAACGTTTAACGTTCTGTTTAAGGAGGTTGTAACGCTAAGTGCCGTATCTCCAGTGGCGCAGCAAGGGGACTTCTCATAAATTTTCTATTTATCAAACAAAATTTCTTTTCTATATATTTATTTCTCTATAAATTTCTCTATAAATAAATAATAAATGTTTATCTGAAACAAAGTTGAGGTAAAAATACAAGGTATTTTATTTTTAAGTGATACTGTCAATTATCTTGAAAATAAAGCATATTCGGGAAAAATGTCCGACACAAAAGTTGTAGGTTTGAAGTGACATGCATTACATAGCAATTCACGAGACCGTAGACAGCATTGTTTAGATCATATAAAAATTAAATCATATAAAAATTAGATCATATAAAAATTATTTTGAAATTTTTTAATAGAAAACACATTTCTTTTATTATATGTTCTTACAGTTAACTTTAATTAGTTTTTAATATTACATTAGCTTAAATTATTATTACATTAGTTTTAACTTCCATCTTATATATAAATATATCAAATTAGAAGTAATTCGGTGTTATGAAGTTTATGAAGTTTTTATGCTCGCACATATATAAGTTTATAATTAAATATCTCGAATACGATACGGTAAAGATTATTGACATTTCCATTACATATTGTCAATCCGATTTATTTCTGTATCATGTACATATTATAGGTTTATTACCCGATTTAGTTAGCAGTTTTGTCATTTACCAAACATCCTCCTCGTTTTTTGTATCGAATTTTCCATGTGTTCCAGTCGAATTTCAATCTTTATTTGTAAAAACATGAGGTATTCGGGTAGAAATAAAATTTGAAGTACGACTTTGGAAAATGAATTATCCATATGAGGGGAATATAGTTGCCTTATTCTGCAAACAACGCGTGATTTCATCGTTCATTAACCCATTAATTATGGAACATGACTCGATACGTTATCATGTACAGTATATAATAAAAGTTTCAACATATTCTTCAATGATTATTGCAATGCACTTTATATCTAATAGGAAATATATATATATTTCTTGAAAATTATTAAAAAAAGAATATTTTTGGACATTGGATATCGAAAGCTTTACAAAATTCGTTCGAACAAAAAATATAGCAACTCATATGATTGAAGTCTAAAATGATCTTCGAGCAAAAATTAAAAATTTTTTTTTAAGTTTAACTTCAGTAAAAGAATAAAACCCGTTAAAAACAATAAAATTGTTCAAAATGTGTCAGTATTAATATAAATAAACAAGCAAAACGGAAAAGATTGCACGCGCGCGAACATTCACACAAATTAAAATTCCTGGCTGAGAACCCCGGTCGCTTCTGCAATCAAATGATAGTAATTTTATACACCGTGGAACAATATACGATTGAAAAAAAATAGTTTGTTAAAGATGAATTATATGTAATCCAGAGGCAAATCTGTAGTTAAATTATAAATTATTCGATTATTTTATTTTCATAAAATTTTGTACAGGGATTGAAAGAGACATGAATAAAGAGATAAAAGGTTTATTTCAGTTTCGTTATTCTATATCATCTTGCGCATCTTACAAAATGCTTGAGATCACAACTCGATCAAATAGCTTCCGATGGAATTGCGAATTCTCGCCAAGCAAATGCGCATTCTTAAACGCATTCTCGGGGGCGACTTGTGATCTATATGGTGATATAAACATTTATATCGCCAAAATTATACCTTGCGATCTAAATAAATGTAAGACAAACTGAGAACATGAAATCTACATCATTAATGTCTCGACAATTAAATAAATTAATAGACACTATTTTATAGTTTGTATATAGGTAAGAAAAAAAAGAAGAAATGATAAATAATAAGGTAGAATAGGAATAATAAGGTAATAAAAAGACAGAAAATGTAAAAAGAATAACAAAATAATATATTTTCACCCGCGAACAGGATGAAATGATTACTATAGCTCTAAAATAATAATGTCTAAGGTCCACTCACGTTGTTATCTTCGATCGTATTAGGTTGGTGCGTATGAAATGTCGCATTCTCTTTACATGCGGACGTTTTCCTCCCTGTTTTCGTTATACTTTTGTATTTGGCATAACCTCATTCATACTCGTATTGTCCATTGCCAGAGACTCATTTCAACAAAATAGGTTTTCTCGAAGGTCTTCCCTTTTTTATTTCTTTTGAGTTTATTACCGATATGAATTCTGCCGACATTCGCGTCATTTTCTTATATGAGTACAAACTTGGTAATAGTGCTGCAAAAGCTGCACGCAACATAAACCAAGCGTTTGGGGAGAATACGGTTAACAATCGGAAAGTGCAGCGTTGGTTCGAAAAATTTCGGACTGGCGATTTTTCACTGCAAAATGAGCCGCGCGGAAGACCCAAAACGTCTGTGAATAATGATGACCTGAAGGCTCTAGTGGAAGCGGATCCAGCCGTATCCACGAGGGAACTTGCTATCAGGATGAAAGTTGACCATACAACGATATTGAGACACCAAATTGTACTCCCATCGCTTGTGAATCGGCATGGCCCGCTACTGCTCCATGACAACGCTCGGCCGCACACATCGCACAAAACAATTGCGAAACTGAACGAACTGGAATATGAAGTTTTGCAGCATCCACCATATTCACCGGATCTCTCGCCGACCGATTTTCATTTTTTCAAGCATTTAGAGCTGTTTTTAAGAGGCAAACACCATGAAAATGAAGACAGTCTAAAAAACTCGATATCAGAGTTTATTAATTCTAAAGACCAAAATTTTTTTAAGACAGGCATCTACGCTTTAAAATCTCGTTGGGAGAAGTGTATTGAAGCGAATGGAGCATACTTTGATTGAATAAACAGCTTTTGAAGAAAGATATACAGTTTTATACAATCACTTAAGAATCCGACATTTCATATGCACCAACCTAATACTAACTGAATTAAATCGTTCTAGACATATCATTCAGCGCCAAATCCTCCTCTTTCCATACATCGCTCTTGTTTGTCAAGAATCGTTTGCGGGACTGCTCGTGAACGGGCGAACTACATTTCTTAGATTTGTACAACTCGTACGAATAGAACACTAAAATTAGGGACAACACGACAGTACAGAACGCAATCGTGACAGATATGCTTGCATGTGAATCAATTTTCCTCGTGTAGATAGTAACATTGGGATTGGGATCCTGCCAGCACACCCATGTATGATTCCATCGTATAGGATCTGCTTTCAGATCATTGTTCATGTTGTTCGGCGGTAACATAGTTGATTTATGCTGCTTCAAAGCTGTCTTCAATTTCTGCGCAACGTAGGGTTTTTTTGCAATAATGTTCATCTTCTCGCAAGGATCTCTTTCCAAATCAAAGAGACATGGCGTAAGCCGTACATTACACGCAACCTGCAAACAGTATGGATGACTCTTATATTTCGATCGGAATATAAAATGAATATCCTAATTAATGACAGTGCTCCAATTGATGAAAATCGCATCTGTTCTTCTCAATAACTCAAATAATTTAGCCCTATATTTACCCAAGAAAATATGATTTTACTCTAAATTTTACATATTATCTATTATAATAAGTATCGAATAAAATTGAAAATCATAGTGAATGCCGGAGTATCATAAATATTAAATTTAGGTGCGGCCCTCTTTACGCTAGTGAAATACGATACTTGCAACTTCACAACCTTCTTCAATGCGATTGTGAAAGTGATAAAGATATGAGATAGAACGTTATTCAATTTGCGTGCGAACATTGTTCAATGTAAACTTTTGAAGCATAGACGAAATTTCCAATTAAAAATCGTATCCCTGATTTCTCAAGATTGTCTACCTTCTCCTTTTCCATAACGTTGCAATGGACTTCCGCCTGCTGTCTTAACTGTAGGATCTTCTGAGAATTAAGTTCAGCGGTATTGTTAGTCACTGAAGCAATGGCAACTCCTGCTTTGCTATGTAACACTGTCTCAGGCGGATACGGTGATCGTTTCTCAGTCGGGCTTCTTCCGCTATCTCCTGTCCACTTAAAGCTTTCCTTGGTCTGAACATGTACGTACTTGTATTTTCGATTACGAATGGCCTGGTACGTTTTGTCGATATTTATCAGAACTTCTTCTCTGGGATTAGTCTCGTCGGATACAATCGTCGGCCACATATCGAGGCCATCGATCTTGCCAATTTTTTCCTTGCTTCTGCCTATAACCGAGATTTCATTGATACTATTTTTAACGTTGATCAAGAAACGATTTATAACTAACCGGCGGCGGACAACAAAGTGGGCAACCAATCGGCTATATATATTAAGTGGTTCGAGACCCGCTCGCGTTTCTTGATTAGAGGGCTCCAAATTGCGGCTACGCTTCGCACGGCGCCTTCCCAAGCGGTATTTTTAATCTGTAAATATTCTGGTTTCACTCGCATCGTAATTTGTGTCAAGTTATATCGTTAGATGATCCAAGTTCTTCCCTCGCAACGAATACTTACTCCACGCAAGGGATAATTACTGCCATAATTATTCAGAAATCCATAAGTGGGCGCACCATTATCAGACATGAAAAGGATAATGCTATTATTCAACATATTGCGATTTTTCAAGGCTTTCATGACTTCACCGACGCTATCATCCAATTTAGAAACCATGGCTGTAAATAGTAATATCAAAAGTAAAATAAACTATGCAGTTTTATAGCATCTAAAAAATCTTGCAAAAAAGGATCATTTCATTTATCGGAACTAGGAACATTTTATTTATTATATATAACTAAATTAAACTAAATCTTTCTTACACGGTGTAGGGCATTTAAATTGAGGCACTTTAATATAACAAAAATAAAGCAAATTAGAAAGAAATGTTTCGGACAAAAGTTGTAGTGTTTTTTGAAGGGCTGACATATTTTGATAACCTTAAGTTCGTTGTATTCGCAATAATTCAATGTCATTTTAAGGTCAACTTAATTTTTTTAATAGAATTTTTTAGCTTTTTTAGTTTTTTAGCACAAATTTCGATTTATCTGTTCATTCTACGTATAAAAACCGCTTTCACTCTCATACGTGCCATTGCAACGCCAACCCGATATATTGCTCTATGTGTTAACGGAAAACTCTTGTACACACGTAATTAAGTTAAAATGTGTAGTATATGTAATGTGTGCAACGTTTGCGAAAATTGTATTACTTTAGAACGGCCGAAGTTCTGCTAGAAATAAGAAAATAAGTATTCAATGTTTGTACATGAAATATTTTTTATACTAAACCAACAGAGACACGTGCTACGCGTTATGCCTGTGAAGTCCGTATGACGTTTTAATAATTTTTAAAAAACAATGATAATGCTAATAGCATTTTTTATAGTTCAACATTTCCTGATAAAAATTTTAAAAAATCCCCAAAATTTCCACTTTTTTAATACCAAAATATCGGAAATGAAAAAATGTCTTGTTAACTTCACGTTTCAGCACAACATAGTCTCCTCTAAAATACAAGAAGTCAGTGAATAATATGTTTTTCGACGAGAGTTCCAATTAGTTCTTGGCTAGTTTTTGAAAATTATACTGCACCAGCATAAATTCTTCTATTTGGATCGGTGATGTAGAAGAATTTTTCGATCTCTTCGGGAGGAGCTTGTAGTAACTGCTCCTCATTTCCACTGTGGGGAGCAATTTGAGACAGGTATAAGAACAATGGTTTATCGGGATTGTGAGCATTAATTAAGCGTACTGCTTCCTCGGTGAAGAGATCTGTTGAATAGTTGCCTTTTGTGTCCCATGCGACCTCCATATTCCATCTCATGTCCATGCCTCGAAAGTTTGTAACCTGAAAATAGAAAGATTACTGATAGGTACATTATTTTCAATATTTTGTAAACTGAGAGAAGAAATATTATTGGTAAGTATACACATAATTTTGAACACTCTCTTTTTAATACCTTCTTTCAATTGTAGAACTGTCGCATANACCTTCTTTCAGTTGTAGAACTGTCGCATATTTTTTCTAATATTAGAAAAAAAATATGTAATATTCTTCAAATAACTTACTGGCTCTATTACTTCATGACTATAATAATCTTGGAGACCGTTCCAGTAACCAAAATGCGTATCGAAGCCACGATAAAGCGGCGTGTACTCGTGTTTGTAGAAACCTAAGTGCCATTTACCCACTATATTTGTTGAGTAACCCAATTCCTTCAAATACTGCAACAGATAATCAGCTCGAGACATGTTTATTATTGACGTATGTTCAGCCAAGATAACAATTTGCAATCTATTTTATGATAACGAAAATTTTTTTATTATTACCTCCGGCATCAACTTCTCTGTTAGTGGAAGTCCGCGTGGTTCTGACGGACATATAACACTGTGTTGCATGCCTGTACGGATTGGATACTTCCCAGTCATTAAGGCTGCTCTACTTGGCGTGCATAATGATGATACATAATGATTGTTCAGGATAACTCCATAATATGCGAGAGCGTCGATATTTGGCGTCGGGATTTGGTCGGAACCATGGAAGCTAACGTCGTTCCAGCCCTGCGAATAACGATATGAAATCCATCATATTTTATAGAATAATAACATAATATACATTATCCCTGTTTATTATTATAATCAATGAGAAGTTTCTTAATGTATTCGGTTGATAGATTTCGTCAAAGCAATCCCTAATCCTTTCAAATAAACACACCTACAAAATTAGAGGAACCTTTGTTTCGATAATAATTTTTACATCGTTATTGTTACTCACCAAATCATCTGCGAGGATAATAATAATATGTGGTTTTCTGGAGTTATTTCCTTCGGTCGCTCCATTTTCCATCATAGCGACGGGTATTAAGGCGTATGAAAGGCATAATGTGAAGAGCAGTTGCAACAAGAACGGTCTACTCATCGCGAAATATTAAAACCAAAATCGATCGTAAACTTCGCACGTGCAAATTATCTGGGATGCTATTTTATGCACATTTACTGACCAGTCGGATTGATGTGTGTCGTTGTATAGCTTTTATACCACGTTATATGTATAAAACGACACGTTCCTTAGCCGAAGTTGTCTGTATACAGTTACGGAATAAACTTTATCATGGTACAACGTGTCTTATATTCTCTACGTTACAGCCTAATTGACATATTTTATCTTATCTAATTTACATATTTTATCTTTCTTCAAACATATATGGAACTATGTACAACGTATGAAAATAAAATCAAGTACCTGGTTAGATAAATTTTGCAAAAGGAGAACCACTTTCTATAATTTCGAATTTATATATATATATGTATGTATGTATATATATATACAGGGTAACCGAATACTTCCGCTTCGTGGGGACGTAGAGTTCATTGAGTTGAACAAAAATGTCATATACCATTTTGCAAAATTCGCAATACTTAATGAGGAATTAATTATTTTGTCTGAGCTAATGAACATACGGGAAAGGGTAGATCGGACATCAGTATAATTTAGTTCTCTTTAATTTAGACAAAATAGTTAATTTTTCGCTAACAATTGCGAATTTTACAAAATGGTACATGATTTTTTTACTCAGTTTCACCCGTTCCATTTGCACTCCACGGAAACTGAGATTAGTTTGGGACACTATATAATCACGTTCCGAATGATCCGCGACACGTACGATGGGAACGGCTCCGCCATGCTAAGAAGTTACACTCCCGGATAAAAAGATAGGTAATGTGTATTATCTTTAAATTCTCCATTATATGCTTGTGTTGGATATGGGAAAAAGTTCGTGGCGTTTTTTTAGTAAAATTCAAGTGTTTTTCTTAGAATATTAAAATCAATTTATTCAAACCAAATATAAACCAAAAATATACTCAATTATTTTCGATAATATTTTGTCATTTTTGGGGCAGAGCGATAATCTCATCGCGATAGAACTTCTGTTTCTAGTCGAAAAACTGCTTCAAGTGATTTTCATAGGCCTTTTTTGAAACCAGTTTTACACTATTAAGAGAGTTCTGCAGAGACCTAAACAAATAATAGACTACACGGTGGATACATTAAAACTAAAAATATCCTTAGGATTTTCTTAAATGGAAATTCCAAGCTTTATCTTTAATTCGATCAAATTTTATAATAAATTTAAATTTTTACTATTCCTTATATAATTCGCTCATCACACGGAGAGTTTAAATGTTTCTTATATGTTTATGGGATCTGTTTGTTTTAGATTTTATTGATCTCTTTCCACATTAGTTTCATTTCCCTGAAAAAAAAACTGTACAATAAAATTATATGAATTTCCACTTTATGTTTCAATGATGTTGCTGGATGAGTTATTTTTTATCGTACAATGAAGAAACAGTTCGTCGTATTTTATGTGTCATTAGTATTAGACTGTACATGTAATTTTATCTGTATCAATTTTTTATACATATATATGAATGTATCACATGTACCCCTCTCCCGCCTTTAATCATGAATAAAAACAATTTTTATATTTCTTGACTGTACGTTTTTATTTATTAGAATACAGTTACAGTTTTAATCAATGTAAACAAAATGTCTTACACCATTTTGCAAACTACACGCGAAATTTCGAGTTTTAATGATCATTACGTAATAATTATAATTGAAAATGGCCGCGTATAGAGGCTCCTTTAATTAATAACTTAAAAATTTGCATGTTATTTGCAAAATGATGAACAGGACTTTTTTGTCCACATTGACCTAAACTATAAATATATGTGATGGTTGACACGCTTTGCGTCAGACATCCTGTATAAAGAGTCAAGCGACTTCTCTCATCTACCACCATAAGTGCCACTATATTTGATCCATTCTAGCTCTATAAAAGCAGATGGACACAGATTGTAAATACATACCATAAACTTAACCTAAAATTTATGCTATGTGTAATAAATGATTATTTAATAAACAGAAATATATAACAACTCTAGTGTAAATATATGTGTGCGTGCGCGTATGTATGTGTGTATGTATTTTTAATAGATTGATTTCAATTTCGTATACGATTTTTAGGTGAATAAATAATTATATACAAATACAAGAAATCAAGTCATCGAGACGGATTAGCTGAAGTATATATTCTGCAATTATAATTGCAACATATGTTATAGATAATGTTGCATCAACAAAAATTCTTGAAGTCTAACTTCCACAATATCACAATACAATCGTAATGTCGACATATGTTATAATATAACATTACATTACATTAACGCAAAACAATCGCAATCTTTTATATTCCCGAATAAGACAGTGTAAAACCTTATATACTCGCACCGTTATAAATTCAAATATTAAATTGAAAATATTGGAAACAAAATCAACGAGCGTCATAAATGCTACATAACAAATGATAATAGAATATCTCCGTTCCACTGCGGGCTCAATATGGCTGATTCAATGAGGTGAGGGAACTACCAATCAGCAATCGCATCAGCATTGTCGCTTTTTTTTCTATATAGGTCCGTTCTTTTTCACTGAACTGGCTGCACTAGTTTGCACTACTTCTCTTCTCTTCCTCCCACCAAGTCTTAACGGTATATCTCTCCCTTTTTAAGTTCTATAAGTGTACACTAGTTCAGGGAAAAAGAACAGATCTCATATAGGATCTCTCCCCTGTGACGCGCCCGAAGCAAGAATTTGCCACGTCCGAAGTTGGCGTGAAGGATCGATGGATCAGCTTTGTAGTTACATTCTGTCCGTCAAGCAGAACGTTCGAGGAAAATAACTCGTAATGGCTGAATATAAGGAAAACGATGTTGGAACATCGGAAACGGCTGACGAATTCAGTCATAATGGTGTGCAGGAATCAAAAAATAGATCCTTAACATTAGCCAGCCATCTACTTTTCACCGAGACGAACAAGCTAAACGTGTTGGACGGGGATTTCGGAGCTGAGCTACGTCGCCATTTCGAACACGCTGGGAAATTTGGGAAAGCTTTCATGTTACACGCCCTCAAAGTCGATACGCTCGCTGTGTACCAAACTCACCTGGCTTATCTGCGTGCCGGCGCCCGGATAATAAGGACCAATACATATCAAGCTTCCAAGGATGACTTTATGACGTACATAGGTTTCGATGATCGCGAGTATTCATCGATGGTACGTGGAGCCGCGGTGTTGGCGAAGAAAGCCGTGAAAACGTACGGCGAGGAGATGGGATACGATCCAAATTCCGAGGTATATCAACTGCGCCGACCCTTAGTAGCTGGCTCCTGCGGCAGTTACCTGCTTTCGCTTCTCGATAATATACCTAATAAATGGTACATATCTGTGGAAGTCCTGCGTGAGCTATCGGAAAGCGAACTGTTGCGGTTTCATGGATATCGTGTGCAAGAGTTATTGGCGGCGAAAGTCGATCTGTTGGCATTCGAGTCTGTACCTACTGTGAATGAGGTTCGTGCTGTATTGAAATTGCTCCGGAATTACCAGACAACTCGCGCCTGGATCTCGCTCTTATGTTCGGTAGATGCGAAACTAATGGACGGCACGGACTTTGAAGTCGCAGCTGCGATGTGTTACAATTACCTGCCCAACCAAATTATCGCGGTCGGCGCCGAATGCATCGATCCAACAGTAACGATATCCGTTATGCGGATGCTCAACGAAACCAGGAAATCTAAGATTCCGTTCCTGTTATACGCTGACAAACGTCATTTCTCTATTACGGAAGGCGCCGGTGGACCTAACGCAACCCTTTCGCAGAATTATCTACAGCAATTGCGGGACGCCGGAATATGCTACGTCGGGGGTGGTCTGGACACTGTCGCGGAGGACATGAAAAAGATCTGCGAACAAGCGGCAAATCTCCACGGATCCAAGGCCAAATCATCCAAATGATGATGCATATGTTCTTAACGGAATAACAAAAATCTATCTAAACCATGATTATAATAATAACTTTTTGCGTTCTCGTTATTCATTTCATATACTTATCGCATGAACGCTTATTGTCAAAGAGAACTATTGTCCAAGAGGAAAACTGATGAGATATAATAAAAATACCTACCTCACTAAACCTACCTAAGTTGTTAACTATGATTATGTCGATTTTTATTATTAATTCTTTTAAGAATTCATTAGATTCTTTATATATTACTTTGTTGTCATATAATTCTGCAAATATTTTTTATTATTCTATATTGTTATTCTCTATACATTATTTTGTACATAATTATTCATTTTTTTCTTCCAATCGTGAGTAAACGCTGCATTTGTGAATAACTTAATTCTAATTTCCATAGTTTATAACTTCTATATTCTGATCGTTAAAATAAAAACATTTGGATATATATATAATATACTCTACATTCATATATATTACATATACTATGCATATTGGTAATACATAGTGAATGTACATATATTGTGTACGAAATGTACATACATTGCACATAGAATGTATGTGCAAATGGGAATAATGTGCATAAAATATTCCATGCATGTACATACAGTGTACACTCGATTACAGGACGGTTGCAACAGTTTTTGTTTGTCACATTTCGGAACACACAAAAATTATGACGAAACGAACCTATGAATTGACGATCATGCGTGATAGATAATCTGACGGCTAAGTTCCGGTCTATAATAAATGCTTTAAATTCTAAGCCTTAAGGAATCGACCAATCACAGTCTATTATTCTTTTCACATCCGACTATGATTGGTCAATTTCTTAAGGCTTAGAACTTAAATTCTCATTGTAGATCCCGCTTAACACCGACTCCAAGGACTATATTCTTGTGATTTATGCTTATATAATCTATTCTTATACGCCTATAAAGCCCGCACCAAACTACGAATTGAGATTCAATTCAAATTTAGCCTATCGGAACAAGTTATGCTGAACTTGTGAGCTACGAACACATACATAAACGGATATATACATAAACAAGCTCGCTTCGTAGCACACTTTATTTGTCGGTGCGAGAACGTTGAAGAAAAATAATTCGTTATCACTGAGTGCGGAAAAAATAGAAGTCGATCTGTATGATCGTATCATAAAGACATCAAGAAACGAACTCTTAACAATCGCCCGCTGTTAATACTATGCACGCGAGATGGGCCAGCCAACGGTGATAGACGGCGATTTCGAAACTGAGTTACGTCACCATTTGCACCATTTCATATGGAACAAACGAGATGTAGGATATTTCCCGTTACATGCCCTCAAGTTTGCTCCGTCCGCCGTGCACGATACTCACTTGGCTTTCTTACGCGCCGGTGCCCGGATAATAAGGACTAACACATTTCAAGCGTCCTTGGATGAAGCTAAGAAATTTTATAATCTCGATTTGAGTGAGTATACTGCACTGATACACAAGGCCGTGAAATTGGCCAGAGAGGCCGTGGAAAATTATGGCAAAGAAATGGGATACAATTTAAATTCTGAAGAATACAAACGTAGCCGACCTTTAATAGCAGGAGTCTGCGGCAGTCATGTAATTCTGACTTCCCTCACATCACCTAATGTAAACAATCCACGGCGCATGGTTAAAAGGAAAGAAGAATTGATAAAATTTCACGAATCTCGTGTGAAAATATTATTGACGGCTAATGTCGACCTGTTGGCATTCCAGTGTATATGTACTTTGGAAGAGACTAAGGCTGTATTAGATATATTAAAACGGTATTCGCAAGTTCGCGCTTGGATCTCTTTCTTTTGCAAGGAACATGGAAAACTAAATGACGGTATTGAATTTGGAGAGGTAGCTGCATTATGTCATAACTCCCTTCCCAAGCAAATTATCGCGATCGGTGTTGACTCATTGCAGCCGGAACCAATAATCCCCTTTATGCGAATCGCTAGCGAATTCCGCACACCAAAAATTCCATTTCTGTTACAAGCATGCAAACGTCATATATATACTATGAGGATATATACTGATAATGAACTTAGCATGATGATGCCTCTCGATGATATAAAAGAGTGGTTTAAATTCGGATTAAGTTATATTGGCGGTGGTCCCTACACAGACGCGGAAGACATAAAACAGATTTGCAAACATGTGGAAAATTTTTACGTGTCCTCAGTCCAGGACAGTCCTCAGCCTTTCACTTCTTTTAAACCACAGTCCTACAAAAATAACAAAGCTCTGGCCAAATTATGATCATCGTCATAACTTTATAATCTCATTATTCTTTTGATATATTTCTCACATTGTGGCGGATTGTTTAGGAACATTGGTTTATGGATTAAACATAAATATTGTTATATTAGTGATGTAAATTAGATAAGTCGTACTGAAATATCATAATCGACTCCGTATAATTTAGAACATGTGGTACATTTCAGTTTATCGTGACATTTAAAACATCTAATATCGATCATAGAATTGCTGCAACAGACAATTAAACGTTAATTATATGTATATTGTTTTTTCAGATTAAAATACTCAATTAAATTACTACGTTGTTAATTGCAATTATTTCGATAATTTTTTATAAACCTTTAAAATCCCTTAGAAATCCTTTAAAAAATCTTTATATTTTTTTTTTCATATTTACAGTTTTTCATATAGATATGCAAGGACAGTTTAACAACCTAAATTATCCGTATATGGTTTTTATTCCACTAGATGTGAAACTTCAGCTGTATCATTTCTCTAATTTGTCAACAAATAGAAACAAACACCTTCTATTAAAAACATACTTAAATAAAATCTCTTTGTGTGTGTGTTATGATTTCAAAATGCAAAATAGAATAAGATATCTGTAAAACACAAGTTAAACGGTGTCTGGAAAAGTTTATTAATATGTTTATTCCAAAGCATCCGTAGGAAATAAGCGAAATGTCTGTCAGTCGTGCGCTCGTGTTTATTTAATAACAGATCACATAAATAAAAGTATCTTAGAAGTGTTCATCGTCCTCTCAAGGACGCAAATCAAGACATATTATTGCCTATAATATACGACTGAAGTAAGCAAATTCGTCATAACCGAAGTAGCGTGAAGAATACACATCGACGGACTTATTTTCTAATTACATTTTATCGGTCAACGAAAACTTTCAAAAAAGATAATTAGTATCCGCCAAGTGTAACGTTGTTCTAGCATTAGAATCACATAATGAGTTGAGGATCGTATTATAAGTATAAAAACAGATTCTTAGCAACATTCTGTCATTAAATCTACACATTGTACGATTGTAAGATGAACAAACTAGTGGTATTGGACGGCGATTTCAAATCTGAGCTACGTCGCCATTTTCTGATGGCCTCAACTTTCGGGGAAGATTTTCCTTTAAAGGCACTCAAGGTGGATCGGTGGTCCGTGTTAAAAACTCACTTAGCTTTTTTGCGCGCTGGAGCCCAGATAATAAGAACTAACACATATTATGCGTCCTCGGGTGCCGTTGCCGCACATTTGGATTTACGTCTCAATGATTATTCCACACTGATAGAACGAGCCGTAATATTGGCCAAACAGGCCGTGACAAAGTATGGCGAAGAGACAGGACAGGATATGAGTTCCGAAGAATATCAATTACGCCGACCTTTAATAGCCGGTTCCTGCGGTAGTGCCATGGTATCGATCTCTGACGTTGTATTTAATAAACGTAGTATATCTGCTAAGTTCGCGAATGAGAGGACGCAATCTTACTTAGAGTTTTTTCACGATCAGCGTGCACGAGAGTTAGTAGCAGCCGGCGTGGATATGTTGGCATTCGAATCTATATCTACTTTCCGCGAGGTTCTTTCGATATTTAAAGTGCTAAAGAAATATGAAACAGTCCGCGCTTGGATTACGCTTTATTGCCCCCAGGATACAAAACTAATGGATGGTACAGAATTTTCAGGAGTAGCTGCGTACTGTTATAATACACTACACAAACAAGAAATTATGGCGATAGGAGTCGAATGCGACTTTCCAGAAACAATAATGCCCACAATACGGAACCTCAACGATAGTTATAAAGATAAGATACCTTGTGTGTTATATGCTGATAAAAATTACATTTTACCTGTTACGGAAAATACTGCTGGATCCAGTACAATGCTGCAACACAATCACGTGCAGGAATGGTGGAATGTTGGAATACGTTACATTGGAGGTGGTATCCACACAGTTGCGGAAGACATACAACAGATTCGCAAACAAGTGGATAATTTCTGCAAGTTCAAAAACGAGATCTTTCCTTTCCAAAGGTCATATCCATATCGAAAAGAGAAGAGTCTATCCGTGCTATGATTATAATAATAACTTTGTAATGTCTTATTATGCGTTTGATATATTTGTCGCATGAGTATTAAGACACGTTGTCTAGGAGGATACTAACGATTTATATGTTCAAACATAAATATATCGTCTTATAAACCATGTAGATTTGGAGGTGGGAATTATATGTCGTATGAATACATCATAGTTCGTGCAAGATAATGTACAACAGGTGGAACATTTAAGATTGTTATAGCAGTTAAAACGTGTAATACAGTATTTACTTGCACATTTTTCTTACAAATAATTAATACGAAATATTTATTAAAATATATTGTCCGTGTACGTTTTCACTTCAACAACACAACTGACAACACAACTTCACAAATTTGTCAACACACAAACTGTAATGCAGCAACAGATAAACTTCGACAAAAATTATAATCTTCGTTTTATGTACGCAATGTACGACATAATTACAAGCAATT
The DNA here is from genome assembly GCF_001313825.1 of Dinoponera quadriceps. Classification (NCBI taxonomy): domain Eukaryota; kingdom Metazoa; phylum Arthropoda; class Insecta; order Hymenoptera; family Formicidae; genus Dinoponera; species Dinoponera quadriceps. Next base: position 776,608 of record NW_014554899.1, on the reverse strand, counting down.
CATATATTTTTACTTACTTATTCCTCGCGCGCTTCCACAATCTTCTATGGGAGGAGAAGTAATTATAATCTTGCTTCAATTCCTTGTGACACGGTAAAAAATTTAGTGTCTTAATATTAAAATTTTCTTTTGTTACCAATTTTGATAACAACATCTTTTCAGCACTCATTATATTTGACATTATAAACATGCCAGTTTAATCAGTATCAAATGTTACTATTAATAATCAAATTTAAATCAAAATAACTAACATATGTTAAGGCACGACATGTTAGTGTCAATTCATTAATCTTTTCAATTTGCGTACAATTAACATACGATGAATGAGTTATTTCGACATAAAATTTAAAGCGTATTTTCTGGGACATGTGAAAAGTGTTAAAATTAACATTTTTTTCTTTACCGTGTGCACTGATACATTAAGCAGTGTCGCTTACTAATTATGAAGGAAACAACATTGATTAAGAACATAATTAACTAAAATCTTCTTGCGTTTCATGATTTACAAATACAGGATAGAATGAAATTTCTGTGAAACAGAAGTTACAGACGGGTGTTTCGGGAAGCTAATCGAAATCGTCACCCAAAGGTTTCCGTAAGAGATAATCGAAATATTTGTTCGACGTGCGCTGTTTATATAATAACAGATCTCAAGCAAGAAAGTCCTATGAGTACCTGCCGTCCTCGTTTGGACACAACTAGAAGCACAATACAGTGATAGTTAGGAATCGGCTGGTGGCAGTAAGCGACAGGTAGCGGATGGGTTAATTTCCGTATCTGCGTGCCATAATATCGCCTCTAACGTACCTGAATAAATTCGTCATAACCGAATTAGCGCAAAGGACTGAACATTTTCTAGTTACATTTTGTTCATCAACGAAAACATTCGAGAGAGAGAGAGAGAGAGAGATAATTCGTAAACGTAACGTCGAGTGTAACAGAAGCGACTTCGCATTGAAACTAAGTAACGAGTTGAGGACATCGTGTCATACGATATCAAGAAACAGATTCTTAGCAACAAGATGGATAAACTATTGGTAGTAGACGGCGATTTCAAAGCTGAGCTACGTCGCCACTTTCCGAGGGCCGAAGATTTTGGGAGAGCTTTCCCTTTACACGCACTTATAGAGGATCGGCGTGCCGTAATGAAAACTCACCTGGCTTATTTGCGCGCCGGCGCCCAGATAATAAGAACCAACACATATTACGCGACCAAAGATGCTTTTGAGAAACATTTGAAATTAACTTCTCCTTTCGATTACACGGAATACTTACATGGAGCTGTGAATTTGGCCAAGCATGCCGTGAAAATATACGGCGAGGAGACGGGAGAGGATATGAATTCCGAAGAATATAAATCACGCCGACCTTTAATAGCGGGCTGCTGCAGCAGTGTTATGGCTTCGCTTTACGACGATGAGATTAAAAAATTCTATATATGTGATGAGGAAGTCATTGATGATAACTTGATGTATTCGCCGGATTATTTGCTGTTTTTTCACAGTTGGCGTGTATATGATTTACTACAGGCCGGCGTCGATATATTGTCGTTCGAGGCTATACCTACTTTTCGTGAGGCTATTGCGATACTTAACGTGCTAAGGTATTATAAAACAAGAGCCCGCGCTTGGATCAGCCTTCTTTGCCCCGAGGACGCAAAAATAGTGAGTCGTGTAGATTTTCCAGTGGTGGCTGCGCACTGCTTTAAAACACTGCCCAAACAAATTATCGCGGTGGGTGCCGAATGCGACTCGCCAGGGACAATGATACCCGCGATTCGGAGCCTGAACGGCTGTTTAAAAGATAAGCCGTGTATGTTATATACTAGCAAATATGTTGCACCTGGTAAAGGAAACATTGGCGCATCTAGCAGTAGCGCGACGTTGCAACATGGTTACGTGCACGAATGGTGGGACGCCGGTGTACGTTACATTGGAGGTGGTCCCGACACAGTTGCGGAGGACATACAACAGATTCGCGAACAAGTGGATTATTTCTATCAGTCGACGGACAAGTCCTTCCTTTCCAGAAATCCATGTTCATATCGAAATAAGAAAAATCTCTCCAAACTATAATTACAATGATAACTTTGTGATCTCATTAGGCGTTTGATATATTTGCCGCTTGAGTATTAATGCGTGTTGTTTAAAAGTACTGATGATTTATATGATCAAATATAAATGTCATCTAGTAAGCTGCGTAGATTAGATAAGAGTGGAGTGTATCGTATGATTATATCATAACTTTCATACAAGATACTGTACAACAAATGGAAAATTTAAGTTTATTATGTCAGTTAAAATATTGATCATGAAATTGTTGCAATAGACAACTTAACGCTAGTTACGTGTAAATTGTTTATTCAGTTTGTAATTCAAACAATACTTACTTTATGAAACTAACATATTGTTTGCGTTATTATATAGTCGGCAATTTTTGATATATAAATATGTAAATATAATTATAAATATAAATCCAAATATGAATATATGTATTTACTTTGGTATTATTTCTTTATTATAGCTCTTTATTATAATTCATTAATATACACTGCATAATTTCTACAAGTCCACCATACAGTTTTTATTTTTTTTAACATTATTTCCTATTCATATCAAAATAATAATATCCAAAGTATGTGAGTAACCTCAACATTATTCATTAAAACACAGTGCTGTATGTATTCGCATGCTTCATACGGATAATTAACAAACAAAGTTTGACAAAATAAATTGCCCACGTGTGTATTTTGTACTCTATCAAATACAAAACTCCAGCTATATTTATTTTTCCTAACTTGTCCTAATTTGTCAACACACAATAATATAACATAGATGAACTTTGACAAACATTGCAATCTCCATTCAAGCGTCAACTTTGAACATGTCTCACGGCTGAATGAATTCGTATTTTTTGATGCGTCAAAAGGCAAAGTGAGCATGTGAAATTAAGAGAATCTATCAACAATTTTTATCGACACGTCGCCTAATGCCACTTTGTGAAAACTTTCGGAACAATCTATGTAATCTTGGTAGGATACGGAGAGTATCGCTGTCAACAAATATTTTAAGCTCAAATGTCGCCACGTGTTTCTCGCTTGTTTAATAACAAACCGCGCGGCAAAAACCCTTAAATATCAACAATATTCGCACGTGATTTGTAGTTCGAGGTGAAGTGTCCACGTCTGCTACATGGTCAAAAGCGGGTAAATTTGCTTCGATCGATATTAACATGAAAGACACGCGTTACCGCAGATACGGGATTTGCAATTACATTTCGCTCGCCTACAAGAAAGAGACAATTAGTAATCACTCGATGTATTAGAGAAGCAACGCTCGAGCGTCGGGACCGTGTGTAGAATTCGACGAACATTCATCAAGGAGACGTTGTCTGACGAAAAAAACATGGACGATAATGACAATAACATGCTACCAATAATGTTTGCTGGGACGGAGCAGATTATGGTGTTGGACGGCGATTTCGAAACTCAACTACGCACCCGTATGAAACTGCCCATAGAAACGGACCAAACTTTCATGTTACATGCCCTCAAGTTGTGCTATCAGTACGACGTATGTAAGACGTACTTGGAATTTCTGATCAACGGTGCTCAGATAATAAGAACCAACACGTACCGCACAGTCGGAAAAGTTCTCATTAAATATTTAGGAATCAAGGAGGCTGAAGGTTTGCTTTTAATTGCACATAACGTCAAAGTAATCAAAACTGCGATCAAGCGGTATTACGAGTTGATGCTGGAAGACGGCAAGGACTTACACTCACAACTGCGGCCTTTAATTGCCGGCCTCTGCGGCAGTTGTGCCGCTGCGAATTTCGACAATCTAGACGAGGCTGTGGTGCACGCGAAGCATCTCACGCTGGAATATCTGAAGTACTTTCACAGACCGCGTGTGAACACGTTATTGAACGCCGGTGTCGATCTGCTGACATTCGAGTGTATACCTTCCCTAAAGGAGGCAAAAGCGGTGATTGAACTGCTTAAGGATTATCCGAAAGCTCGTGCTCTAATTACGTTCTTATGCACGCAGAAGATGAAAATAGTGGACGGAAGCGATCTTGTCGAAGCGATCAAACACTGTTATGACTATTACCAGCCCCGACAGATCCTCGCGTTCGGTTTCGCCTGTTACGACTGGCAGTCTCCCAATGCACTGAAACCTTTGCTGGAGAAAATCAACGAGAACAGATCGTCCAAGATACCGTTGATGTGCTATGTTCAAAATACTTTATTTTCCTACGGTTTCGCTGATAAGCCCGGCTTTGAAATGCAGCAAATAATCCTACGGAAATGGCTGGACATGGGAGTACGTTACGTTGGCGGTGGCGTCGGCATGATCCCGGAAAACATGAAAGTTCTTTGCAAAACTCTAAGACGTTGCGTTCGCCTCAAGGAATCCCCGACCACTAATTCCGGATACTCCTGCAGTTAGGAGAATCCATTCAATTTACGATAATAATAATAATTGTGTAATCTCTATATTCTTATATAATGTTTTTGTTGCATAGATATTGACATTCGCGTTTGTCTGGAAGAGCTATGAATTAATATGATTAGAAAAGTGTGTAATTTTAAATATATTTTAATTACTGCAGTACGTTTTGTATTTATTAATATATTAGGAAACTGAGTAAATATGTTAAACAGGGGACCCACTCCCAATGATATGTGTTATAGATACCATTGTTTTGAATATCCATCAGAAGATTTTTAACCGTCGTTGTTTATTAAAAAATTATCAACAAAAGAAGTTTGGAAAATATAACACTTCTCAATCCTGGAGGTTATAATCTGCTAAAACACATGTGCTATTGGGAAAGGGGATTATTTTTGGAAATAATGAGTTCCATGTGTTCGTGTTAGATTGTCCAAATATTAATTAAAACTTTCATTTCACATACACATCAAGCACTATTTATTTGGTTAAAAAATATTATTTCAAATAATAACATTCTTTTCGTCAAATAATAGAATTTTCTTGAATGAGGCGATACAATTTTTACTCAAACAAATAATATTTCGCATAAGTATTACAATTAGAAATTTTAGTCGAGTAAATAGAAATCCTGAATCTAAAGGAATCTTTTTCTTTGTGCAAATACGCCAGTCCCAAAGTTTTCGTAACGATTAAACCGAAACGTCCGTTGAACATGTTTGCGTCTGTTTGATAATAAACCATACAGAGAATACATGTTTTCAGTACCCGCCGATCTCGCGTGATTCGCACTGCCGTTTACGACGTGACGCGAAGTAGCTGAACTTCGCTTTAATAAGGATTAGTGTCAAAACTAAGCATAATCTGCAGTTGCACTTTACATCGAGGCTCGTTGCCGGAGTCAAAGAGCAAAGTTAGGTGGACACTGTCTGCGCGATGCACAATCGAATAGTGATAGACGGTGATTTCAAAACGCAACTACGTTGCCATTTGAGTGTGAACGAGATGTTGCGACCAATGTTTGAGCTGCAGGCTCTCAAGTATAATCGGTACGCTGTGTATAAAACTCACTTGGATTATCTACGTGCCGGCGCCAAGATAATAAAGACTAACACGGATAGAGCGAGCGAAGATTCTGTAAAGGAATATTTAAATGTTGGCGAACTTCAGGCTTCGTCTATTATCGGAGCTGCCGTGCAGACCGCTAAGAAGGCCGTCCACCGGTATTACGAGGAAACGCACGGCAAGATTTCCAACGTCAAGGAATTCGAGCGACGCCGGCCATTAGTGGCCGGCTCTTGCAGTAATTATAGCGTCGTGAGATTCACGTCTGACGTTCCCATCGAATACTGGAATTTCACTCCGAGGGACGTCATAGTAAGATGGTATGGCTTGCACGTGAAAACGTTGCTGAGTAACGGCGTCGATCTGCTAGCATTCGAGTCTATACCTTGCTTAACGGAGGCGAAAGCAATTATTACGGTGTTGAAGATGTTTCCGAAAGCTCGCGCCTGGATCACGTTCGACTGTCCGGTGGATGCGAAATTATTGGATGGAAGTGACTTTATTAGCTTAGCTTTGCAGTGTTACGATTTCCTATCTGCACAGATCATCGCCATCGGCATGAACAGGCCTATGCCCGCATCGATGGTGCCTTTGCTGAGAAGCATCAATGACAACAGAGACTCGAAGATTCCGTTTATGTTCCATGTTGATAATCGTTATTTATCCGGCATAGAAAACGCTGCTGCGTCTGGCAAGGCGCCGCAACGCAATTTCGCGCAGGAATGGCTGGACGTCGGAGTACGTTACATCAGCGGTGGTGGGAAAACAAACGCCGAAGATGTAAAAACGGTCTGCGAATATGTAAGAGAGTACCGTTCTTCCAGAAAAGGGAATTGGCAACGGAAATAATATAACACTGTGCGACGGAACTAATAACGCATAAATTACATAACGCTGAACTAATAACTGTAACTGTAACTAGCTGCAATGAAAATTTCACACAAATATACATTGCAATTATAATGATGTCCGTGATTACTGGCTCGTTATTATTGGTAATCCTCAGTTACCTTAAAATCTTTGTTTGTTATTTTATTATTTGGTTTATCTTACATCTATCTATTATTATCTATCTATTATTTTATTATTTTGCTTATTCGTTATTTATCCAAAAGTTTCATCTTTCTTAATTGACAATAAACACTATAAATAATTTCTACAAACCCAACGTGTAGTTTATAACTTCTACTTTCTGTTCGTATTAAATCTGTTCTGTTCATATCTGTTCTATTTATATGAAAATAATAAAATAAGCCAAATATTTAAATACGTAACACCAGCAGAAATAAATTAACACCCAATATTGTATTCACACGCCTGTGCGTACAAATAATTAATGAGGCGAATTTGATCATATTAATCGCCCGCGAGATACTGCGCTTCATTAAATATAAAATTCCAACTGTATCATTTCGAATTGGTTAACGCATAACTAATCGAACGGTAAACTTTGGTTGAAAATATTTCCATACTGCGAAAAGGACGATACTCAATCATCTCAATAATATTTATAAATAATTATTATCTTATTCCTCGTGCGCTTCCGCGATCTTCCAAGACGACGGAATAAGTAATTACATTCCTGACTGCATTCCCTGTAATCTTGACAGAACAGAAAGTGTCATGTAGCGCTTTCTAATCACAGAAAAAACAACGTACTTAGCTATAACCTCCCTGCCTGTTATCCATTCGAAAAATAAGTAAATAAAAGAAATTAAAAAAAAATAAAAATACAAGATAGAATAATACAAAGATTTTTGCGAAATGCTAATTAGACCAGATCTGAACAAGTTCACCAATTAAGCTCGTTCGAAAGCTTCGGTAAGGAATAACCGAAACGTCTATCGGACCTTTTCGTGCGTTCTGTTTAATAACAAACCACATAGAGAGAAATTTTCTTCTAAATATCCTTTAAGTCCTCGCACGATTCGTGTTGTAGTTACATTTCGCATTGTCAGCGAGCACGTCCATGGGAGAAGATTCGTAATCCCCCGAGTATAACGGAACGTTCTCTTATTGTAGTCATGAACAAAATAACGGTGATAGACGGCGATACTGTCATGCAACTATATCGCAATTTGAACTCGGACCTAAGATTGTCTCCAAACATGGACATAAAAGCCTTCAAATATAATCGGTTCGCCGTGTACAAGACTCATCTCGATTTTCTGCGTGCCGGCGCCAGGATAATCAAAACCAACACAAGCCGAGTAACTACAAGTTCCATACAGGAACACTTGGGGATCATCGGGCCCGAGGCTACGTCCTTCTTTGCAACCGCCGTGGAGCTGGCTCAGAAGGCCGTGTTCAAATATTACGAGGAAACGGGCGGCGATACTTCGAATGTCGAGGAATTCAAGAGAAACGGGCCTCAGGTGGCCGGCTGTTGCAGTGGCTACGCCACGTCGAATTTGCAGAACAAGAATGAGGATTACTGGAATTACGTGTCGTCAGACTGCGTAAAGAGATGGCATCGGTTGCGCATACAAGCGTTAATTAACGCCGGTGTCGACCTGTTGGCTCTGGATGACGTGTCCTGCCAGATGGAAGCGGAAGTGTTCATGGACCTGCTGCGGCAGTTTCGGACCGCTCGCGCCTGGATAACGTTCTTGTGCAAGAGCGATACCGAACTATTGGACGGGAGTGATTTTGTGAAAGTAGCTACGCGCTTTTATCACTCCCTGCCCGGGCAAATCATTGCGATCGGCTTTTGTTGCAGCGATCTCGACCAGGGATTATTGTTGTTGGAAAATATTTATGCGCAGACACTCAACAATCCTATTCCCCTCCTAGTAGATATTGCCTATTTTAACGACGACAGCAGTCTGGTTGTAGACACGAGTGAAGCTCTGGAGTACTACGTGCAACGATGGATGAGCTACGGAGTGTCCTACATCAGCGGTAATTATTCAGTATGTGCGGATGACACAAAGATTATTTCCAATATAGTGAAGACGTTACAACATTCTGGGGCCAGCTCCGCCACGACACGCTCCTCCCGAAGTGAGGAGAATAAATCGAAGCTATCTTAGCGCAAGATATATTTTCGAATAGTACTATAACAGACGTGTTAATTGAGAACGCTGAAGATTAATACGGTCGAAGATAAACGTATGGTGTGATCGGTCAGAAAATCATTGTGCAAATATAACGATTATATCTCTTTAATTATCTACATAATACTATATCGTATAGTCATATTGTAACTGAGACAATGCAATGTAAACCAACGCGGCATATAAATTTATGGTAATAATGAAAACGTGTGACACACTGATTGGGGAATTAGTGTCTATTAAAGCTGCTTGTCGAATGCAAGCAAATTCTATTACCGGATTGATAGAAATAATACAGTCTTGATATAACATCTATATCGTCTTACATCGTTAACCTGATTGTATTTTTTACTTTACTTATTATTTTATCCAAGGAATTCTTTTAGTAACAAATAAACTGTGCAATTCCTCCAAACCAAACATATCACTTACACAATTTTATTCTCTGCTGATGTAGAAATAAAAATAATTTAAATATTTTTGCTCAGAGTACCATTGCAGAAAATATCAGCGTAATTGATATTGTTGCGATGTGAAACTGCTTCATGAATAAACAATTATACCAGCAAGTTTTCATTGATTTATTCCGCGTTTACTTCCGCTGTTTAACAAGTCAACGAGGAAGAGGAAGTTAGATCATCGGATCTATCAGTGTTGATATCTTCTGTGATCCGGATGGAATACGGCACGTCGTGTATCGTCGTGTTGCTGCGGTAAAATTTGCGTCGTTTGGCGACATCCTCCACTAAATTCTGCTTGTACGCGATCCATCTGAAACGGAAGTCCGAATGACGCAGGAACTTCGTTGAGAAACATTATCGATAATCAGAAGGAAACGGAAGGAGATAATGTTGAGCGTATTTCGACTCTCGGGATCAATCGTACTTTCGATTTTGGATGAACTGGTCGAACAATTGCCTCTTCGTCGGATACTTCGAGTCCATGAACAGTTTCACGCGCCCCCAGATGTTGGCGCGATTCTGCTCGAGCAACCAATACCGCGGGATCAGCAAGCATCGCACCGGCGAGATCGTCACGATTCTCCGGTGAAACATGTTTTCACCTAATTCAGTCATCAGCTTCGGTAATGAACAGTAACAGTGTGTGTATTACGTAAACTCTACAGTCTGTATTGACGGTCGTTAGAAGAAAAATTTCAAGTAACGCCCATTAATACGGTCTACGTCGTAGAGGAATTAAAACGTGCTCCGACTTTTGTTTCGCTCACCTAGACCGAAGCACGCGCCCCGGGAGAAGATGCACACCTGCATAAATATTGTACGAATGTTTTCCGGATAACGCAATTGCGACGTGACGGACGGTTCTTGCATCAGCATCGCCGCGACGTCGGTGATCTCGTGCCACGCTTTAATCTAATTCATACGATGTTTATACGCGCAGCGTATTAATATAAAAAATTGCACTAACAAGTAACAATTGATTCTTTTAAGGATGTTTATCAAATTCGACGAGCTCGTCAGGCAACCTGGTTCAAGTAATTATATTTTGCGAGCTGTTTTAATTGATATCTTTAGCAGAGTGAAAGCGGGCATACATGGCGCCGATTCTACCATATTCTGAATACTCACGACATCGACGAGTGTGGTGGTAACGATACTCGATTGGTCGTTATCGCCTTGCGATTGGACGAGCCGCTGCAATAAGAAGATATTTTATTACCACAGCGAGAAAGAAAGTTTCGATTACTTTATGGAAATCCCGTTCGATTGAATTTATAACAAAGTTCGCCCGATCTTTTTTGATACCTTTCTCGGATGATACGACGGAAGCGCATTGTCGGAGGCGTCTGGGTCGTAAAGTTCGTACTGCGTTCCTCGATAGGTGGAGTACTCGCGAACGAGCAAGTGCTCGATGAGGCGGCATTCGCCGCTCAGGATGAAATGCACGTAGTTCACCATGCCCATCCCGTCGCCCAACAGAACCTTGAAGATCATCGGTTCTTTTCGCAAACGGAAAGCAAATTTCAATGCGTGTAACTGAAATTGAACTCACAGACGCGAAAATTTATGATTCAAAAAATATCTCCGTCCAAACACCCGGCTGCTTGAAAAATTGAGATAATTGAGAACGACTGACTGAAACCTTCTACAGGAATCCTCCTGCTCCTCCGACAACCGAGTTTTCATCTGGTCTTCAGATAATAAAAAAATCGGTTACACGTTTACCTCGCTGGTCTTGAAGTCCTTCAGCTTGCTCAGAATGCAACACTCCCGTGCCGTTTCTTCGTTCCACCACTTGAAATAATTGAAGTGGACCAAGGCATCGCGAAGAGCGTTCCACTTCTTCAGCAGAACATAGCGCAGAGTACTGTCGAAGTCATCTTGAGGCACAAGAAGTAGATCGACTGACGCTGAACGGCGTATCGGCCAAACGGAGAAAAACGTATTACTTCTCTAAAAGATCCGTTATTATCGGGCAAATGAATTCTCCACGATTAGCTTCTACTAACTTTCGCTGACCACCGTGGACGTTCTCGGTATCGAGTGCAACAAAGCGATCTCGCCGAACATGTCACCCACTTGCAAGGTCCCAATGTTCACGTCCTTCTCGTCGCCTGACGAAGAGTGAATCACGTTTCAAGACTCTTCACGTTACATCTCACACTTTAACCCGAGTAAAATAATTACTCCGATATACTTTGGCAAATATTTATTAGAATCTAGCGTTCCTTTCCTTCGAGAATGTAGCAATAGTACAGCACATAAAATTGATCGTGTTACGATCGTGTTACGATCAATTTTATGTGCTGTACACTATTGCTACATTCTCGAAGGAAAGGAACGCTAGATTCTAATAAATATTTGCCAAAGAATATCGGAGTAATTATTTTACTCGGGTTAAATCAATATTATTTGAATGGCAGTACTTTTTTTCAGCGTATTCTAGCGTGACACGCGCCAGAATAATAGACCCACCGGTCTTTCCCTCACCCGTCAACTCGTCGATCGCGACGTTCGTCAAGCTGACTTCGCCGTTTGCGATGTAGTAGAGGTTCTTCGCCTTGTGACCTCGACGAACGATCACCCGATCGGCGGGTAGATATTGATAGAAGCACACCGCCGCCAGCTTCTTCCTCACGTCCTCCGGATACTTCGTGAACGCACGCAGCTTCTTGATGAGCTCGTATATGTACGCTTTGTCCTCGGAGGACCTATCGGTAGGATTCACCAGCAGTATCGACCGATCCTTGAATTAAACGCGGTTCCACCACAGTCATGCGTGCGTTCATGTATCGTCAGGATATTTCGTGCGATTTACGGTAATTCCGTGTCCTTCGACCATATACCTTCAACGTCATCAGCTTCTTGACCTTCTTCTCCTTTTTCTCGGTCATCCTGATATTGATGGTCACGTCGTCGGTAGTTTCCTCGACCACCGGCTCCTCCGTTATCCATTCCATGTATTCCAAAACGCGACGCACCGCCGAGCGAAACAGATAACGACCTTTCAACCTTTTGACCTGAGTAGAGACATCGATGCTAAGAGAGATAAACACGACGTTATGTACAGAGTTTTATCTTTTTTTTTTTATGAAATCTTTCATAGATCTTCTTCCAATGGTTCGGACCATATCTGTATAAATAGCCGTTGAACCCATTCCTCCGGGCGAAAACAAACTATTCAGTAAACATCAACTAATAGTAACATAACATCAATGTTATAATTTCTCATTCAACGACATAACTATAGCATATTACATATGGTATGTTGCATTTACATTGTTGAATAAGGAATTATCACATCGATGAAAATATTTTGTTCTTTTTGGCTGAACCAGTTCAACAAATATATACACATCGAAACGTGAGAATCTTTTACGCACACTTCATATGCTTCAATGTGTGTGTAAATTTCTTGAACTAATGCCAGTTCAGCTAAAAAGAACGATCAAACGTTTGTTAGTTGATGCTTATTGGATTCATTGCTGAAAAAGTATCTTCTTACCTTGACAGGCAGCAAGAGCTTCAACGACAACTGTCTACTGAAGGACTGTCGCAGGGAACTCCTTCTCTTGTGTATGGACATCGTGCTGGCAAATTTGCGGAATTTCCTATATTCGTCTACGCCACGTCCTCGCCACGAAATATTTTACATTCTCAAACGCGCGGATCCCTGAGAATCACGAAGTGACGTCGGTGTAGCGACTCGCTTGATCGATAGTTAATGTCGTCATGCGTTTCGCGGAGTCTTTTAGTCGTGGAAAAGCACATAAATGCCAAAGTTTTTACAGAAATATAACTCCAGTAGCGAGTCAAATTTAAGAGACGCGAATATCGATTGTCGATAATCGATAGCGAGAGACGTATTTAAACGGCTGCGTTCAGCAGAGAAATCCCTTTCCACAATCTGGCTTTAAGACGTAAACAGTAAGCAAATTGACCAACCATGATCGTTTCTCAGAGAAAACAATGGCGACTCGTAGCGAAGATTCTGGAACTACATTTTAATCAAGTTAATCCGCTGGATACAATTACCGAGTTACCTTTGTGCGAAAAAATAAAAAGGCAAAAAGTGGTTTGAGTTTTAGCTAAATAGGTTCGAATCTCGACTGTAATAGCTGCGTTCGGTCTTGCGAATCAGAAACATCGGTTTGCTCTGAGAATTATCTTAAGATAATATCTGGCCGGTGAAATAACATTCCTGGTGCTACCAGAGCGAATCGACGTCCCCGATGTACAAAATCAAACACGGTTCATCTTCAACGAAAAACTAAGGTCGTAATACAACTCAATGATAGTCAGAAGAGTTGACTGTTCAAGTAGCACGACTCAACAATTGGTCAGCCGACTTAATAATTTCAAATAAACGACTCAAGCATAAGTCAGATCATTTTATTTTTAAATAGAACGACTTAATCGGCAGGTTAAATGACCTTTTCATTTTGAAATGGTATGATGTAATACCTAATCAGGAATTTTTATTTTCACCGACCTATCATTGTTCACTCCTGTTTGTATCCACACTGTTTGCAGCGCGTCGTCGACTTCGTGCTCGTTGTTTCAGTGGAGTGATTTTGTCGTGCGTGAATTTAAAAACGTCAAAATGGTAATAATTAATAACGCTTTTTTACAATGTGCTTATATATAAATTAACTATAAATATATTAATCACCTCGTACAATTGATTACATTTTACGAATTGTGTGATAGGTTATGTTAGGAATGACAGTCAATTTTGACTGTTCATTTCATCGTAAATTTTATTATTATAAAATTCTGTTAATATCATCGCGCAATAATAGGCAATGGTAACTTATATTCGCGTTTTACTTTGCGGAAATAGTTTATTTCTTGTAATTTGTAAACTGTCCTAACTTGTTACTGTTCTGTGTAAGATATGTCAAGAACATTCAATTTCGCATTGAAAGAAGATATTAATATCTCCATAGGAACTGTAGAATAAGAAATTCACTTAATATTATTATTTTTAGAGTTTCGGTTTACCGTCAGTCATCCCTAAACCTACTGTAGCGGAAAAATTTGACATTAAAGAAGGAAGCTATGGAGTAGCTAGTCCTATGATATCAGGGTATAAAATATATATTGATGTTAAAATTGAAATATTATTTTAAATGAATGTGTCTTAAACGAACCATTCTTAATCATCTCAGTAATTTAAATAGAATATGTTTATAATAGAATATTAGAATAATTGGAGCATTTCAACTAAAATTTAGCTTTACCATTATATACAAGTACAAATAACTTCTCCGTCAAAATAGCTTTGAATGATTCCAGTAAACTAGTTCTTGATCCATCTTTTAAAAAACAATATTGTCCCAGATTGATATTGTGTTTGTTTTTTCAGCTTATCAGCGATGCAACAGAAGATTAGTTACATGCATCCGCTACAAGCTTCAGAAAAAAGTGTAAGATATTTTGTATTTTATTAGCATGATCATAACTCTGTCATAAAACAAAATTATAGTTAACGATAAATTCATCTTGTATTTCAGTATCGAAAGAATCAAAATCATATGAACATGGTATTACTCAGGAATACCCAAGGAATGCACGCGCCGTTGCGTATAGCAATGGAGTTAAAAACAACCGAGAAGATCGGAAGACTTCCGTTCTTATCATCATCCAATGTGATGCGAGATGTTCTGCTTGGAACAGACCAAGACATAGGGTACAATTTTTATATATATAATTTATATATATATATATATATATATAATTTTAATAATATATAATCACTTTTGCACCAACAGATAAATCCGTATTAGATAATTCTTAACCGTTTCTCTTTCCATATTTTATTCAGATTCCAAGATATCTTCAATACTCCCGAGTTCAGAGAACAAATGGGACAGCCACATGCTGTTGTAGAAAGTCATCTTGGAATATTGTAAAAAGTAAGATTACAATAATTACTTTCGTCTCATAAAAAATACAGATTTATAATAAAACTTGTTTGCTAATTAAGGAAAATAAACACAATAATTGTTGTAAGTTCTACATATACTCTCCTTTATTCCGGAGATGTTACAACAGTAACAACAATAAATTTAAATCGTCTAATAAATTTAAATATCAAATGCAAAAGATTTTCGTAACAAATTTCGTTAAAATTGTCGCGACTTCGTACGCAACTTTGAAGCATCCAGTTCGATATTCGCGCGCGCATGCGTGTGTGTTTGTGTGAAAATTTTAAAAGCGTATGAAATCGATGTCGACTAAAAAATTTTAAGAACGTATAAAATCGATGTCGAAGCCAAACATGAGCTTCGGAATCCGACGCAATGATTATTTATTCTTGCGTCTATTCGCCGATCTGCGTTTAAGTTGAGATCAATGTTTTTATTTTGTTGTTGCTTCATATAAGTAACGGGCGAACAAAGTTCGAAAGATAACCGGAGAAAGGCGTTTATTTGTGAAAAAGTGATTATTAGTGATCCAAGTTAATCGAGTATTTACAACATTCGGCGAGATTTCGCAAATGGCTGGTCGTACGGCATAAATTTTACTGACGACGATAGAATATGATATTAATTAAAGCAGCAAATAAACAAGATGACCCTCTTCAAGCGAGAATTTAATATTCGATTCGTTAATAGGATAACATTTAATGTTGTAAACGGAGGATAAATAGATCCATATGACCATAAACAGTTAATGAAATTTGATTGTCGTTAAACTGTTCAATCCAGATTATGTGACAACAACAGAGGTTTATAGATAGTTCTTCGTAAATTTTATACACTATAAATAGATAGCTTAATTAATAAACTTTGTAATTTACCTAGAAGAGAATAGACAATTAGTAATAATTTTAAAGTGTAGATTGTTCACACTTTCATTCATATTACTACGAAATTACTGTAAAATTACAGCAAGATGGTTCACTTGATAAAATAAAAAGAACATGAGTTGAGCGAGTTTTAATTTTTTCCTTATAAGACACATTTAAATTCGATCGTGTAAATACTTATTTAATAAACAGGCAATAAAAGCGGACGAAGGTCGCAGAGGGCAGTCTTGACAGATTTACTTTACGGACTTTGTTGTGTCCAGTTTATCTCGACACGCTTATTGCTCGTGTGAGTTACGTGTCATTGTTTCACATCTCAATGCAAGATGGCCGCGGCAAAGGAGAAGCGTTAACATGCTGTATCAGCTAATATAAGCAGTCCAGGTATTTGTTAAATATTCTTGCGTTCGCTCAATAATACGATCGTACAAGGTAGATCCTCCTTAACAATTCGTTGTCCCTTCTTCGTTTAAGAAAAGGCATTGTCCATAAGAAAAACTTGAAAAAGAGATGGAAAACTTATTCTAACCAAAACTAGCGACAAGGGCTCACCAGTGCACGCGACCTGAGACATTTCACTTTGAGAACCCACTTGAAAGAACGTTTGGAAGCAATCCTGAAAACGCAGAGAGAGAGAGAGAGAGAGAAGCTGCGCTTTCTTCTCGAAGCAGCCACTTCCAAACACCTCGTCATCACCAAAAAAAACAGACATTACATACATACATCCAGCCTTGAGCCGCGCTTACTCAAATCAAGGGTCATCGAACGAGACCGAGTTTGAAGCAGGAAAACGGCCCGAAAGCGGGAGAGATCGCGCAGTTGCGACGCTCGTCGAATCCCGAAGTCGTCGAACTCGTCAATCAGTAGACTCCTGTAACGACCTGCCGTCCTCAGTGCATCCGCAATGACGACGATGAAGCACACCAAAGTGCTGGACGGCGGCTTTTCCGGTCAACTATCCCGCCACGTGGGCACCAAGTACGACGACGACCCGTTGTGGACGGCGCGGTTCCTCCAGACGAACCCATCAGCCGTGTACAGCACCCACCTGGACTACCTGCGCGCCGGCGCCGAGGTAATCGAGACCAATACTTATCAGGCGTCGGTGCCGGGTCTCATGAAGTACTTGAACATCAGCATGGACGAGAGCCTGGCCCTGCTCGCCAAAGCCGTGGAGCTGGCCAAACAAGCGGTGGACGTTTACATGAAGGAACGAACGAACCAAGGGGAGTTGGTCATCGGCCGGAAGCCCTTGGTGGCTGGTTCATGCGGACCGTACGGCGCTTGTCTGCACGACAAGTCGGAGTACACCGGCGCCTACGGGAAGAGCGTGTCGCGGCAGGAACTGATGGACTGGCACAGGCCGCGTGTACGCGCCCTTCTGGACGCCGGCGTCGACCTTTTGGCTCTGGAGACCGTGCCCTGCGTGGAGGAGGCGGACGCGTTGGTGGAGCTGCTGCGAGAGTTTCCGCGCGCTCGCGCCTGGCTGTCGTTCTCGTGCCGCGACGAGCGGCGCATAGCGGACGGCAGCGACTTCCAGGAGGTGGCCGTGCGCTGCTACCGAGCCCTACCCGAGCAGATAGTCGCGGTCGGCGTCAACTGCGTGCCGCCGGGTTACGTGAAGAGCTTGCTGGAGGGCGTAAACACCGGTGGCTCTCGAGGGGGCTTCGTTCCTCTGGTGGTTTACCCCAACCG
The DNA here is from genome assembly GCF_001313825.1 of Dinoponera quadriceps. Lineage (NCBI taxonomy): Eukaryota > Metazoa > Arthropoda > Insecta > Hymenoptera > Formicidae > Dinoponera > Dinoponera quadriceps. The sequence continues at coordinate 759,063 of NW_014554899.1, read as the reverse complement.
AGGCGGTTCTTACTCCGAGACCGACGGCTGGATACCGGTCCCGGACGATCAGCGCATCAACCTGCCCGCGTTGGAGTGGCTCGATCTGGGGGTGCGTTTCATCGGCGGTTGCTGCAAGGTCTTCGCCGAAGACATAGCCGCGATCCGCTCGTTGGTGGATCGCCGTCGCCTCGCCGAATAGCGACGCCGATTCGGACGAGGGAAGATCGTTATTTTCAGGGGGAGGGGAGGGGCAAACGATATAAAAACGTATTTCGGGCGTAGAGCAAACGCTATGTTGCTCGGCACGATCTCGGCGCGCAAATACGTCGACGGAAAATCACGGCGTTACATCTCCCTTCCCGTTGGTTCGCCTTTCGCGATTTTAAGCCTGTTTCAGAATCCGCATCCTGTTGCGTTTTCCACTTAGATTAGATGGCCGACCTTTGGCATCGAGTCTATCCCGTAAGGTCAGCCGGCGTCGAACGCGCGCGCCGGATAACGCGCTCGTGATGCAATGTGATCTAGCAGACATGCGCTGAAAAGACGCGGAAGAGACGCGCGGCGCGTAATCTCTGTTTTGCGCGTCGCTCGATTAAAACAATCAAAACGTAGCCCAGACGATAACGACGGGGGAAACGCCGCGCGTATAAGTGCCGCGTGTCCGACTGATTTCTTCGTATTGTCAGCGGAGCGTGCGATCGAGACGCGCGTTTCCCCGACACAGAAGAGATCCTCCGGCTTGTTTCCCTCTCGTCAACCGACGAAGCGCGTCGACGTCGCGTCGGGACCTTCGAGGGAGAGCTTTCGAAGAAGTTAAGATAAAACAACTACTCGAGAAAGGAAGAGAGAGATCGTCGAGGCATGTCGAAGATCAAGGTGCTGGACGGTGGCTTCTCCACGCAGCTGTCGACCCACGTGGGCGAGAGGATCGACGGCGACCCTCTGTGGACGGCGCGTTTCCTCGTCACGGAGCCGAACGCGGTCTTCGCCACCCACTTGGACTTCCTGCGGGCCGGCGCCGATATCATACAGACCAACACGTATCAGGCGACGATCGACGGCTTCGTCAAGTACCTGGGGGTCGGCGAGGAGGAGAGCCTCGAGATAATCCGCCGTGCCGTCGATTACGCCAAGGACGCGGTGAACGCCTACCGTAAGGAGATCGAGGAGAACGACGACGCGAAGTCGAACCGGAAACCGATGATCGCCGGGTCCTGCGGCCCGTACGGCGCCTGTCTGCACGACGGCTCCGAGTACACCGGCTCGTACGGCACGCGAGTGTCGCGGGAATTCCTCGTCAACTGGCACAGGCCCCGGATGCGCGCACTGCTGGAGGAGGGGGTCGACCTGCTGGCGATCGAGACGATACCGTGCGAGCGCGAGGCGGACGCCGTGGTCGAGCTGCTGAGGGAGTTCCCGGACACGCGGGCCTGGCTGTCCTTCTCGTGCCGCGACGACGGCAGGAGTCTGGCGGACGGCGCGAGCTTCCGGGAAATCGCCGTGAGATGCTACAAGAACGCGCTGCCCGGGCAGATAGTGGCGGTCGGTGTAAACTGCCTCGCTCCGCAGAGCGTCAGCCCTCTGCTGAAAGGCGTGAACAAAGGCGACGGCGGTCTCATACCGTTAGTGGTGTACCCCAACAGCGGAGAGAAGTACCTGGTGACGGAGGGCTGGAAGAAGGACAGGGAGGCGCCCTCCCTGCACGAGTTCATCGACGAGTGGCTGGATCTCGGGGTGCGCTACATCGGCGGCTGCTGCAGGACATACGCCACGGACGTCAAGCGGATCAGGTCCAGGGTGGATCTGCGCGAAGCGGCGACGTAGAGTCGGCGGTCACCCGATGACGTCGCGCTGCCGCTTGGCGATGTCGTGCGAGGTGGTCAAACCTCGCCGGCACCGCGTAGGAAACGCATGTCACGTCGCCGGGGTTTTAATAAGATACTTCTTTTTATTGAGAAAATGTAATCTCCTAAATGAAAGAACATCATCTGTCGAGTGTGTATGAATAAAGAGATGTTTGTTATCAAGCTGATTAAATATCATGAGGACTCTTGCATGCTTCTCTCATCGTTTGCGATATATCGTGTGTTACAAAATTAATTATTTTCTCATCTGAATATAATTGCCCCTTTCTTTTTGACGCACTTTCACTTCTCGTCCGATACTATTCAGTGGACCTACCCCGTACAGCTAGCCTTTTCATCATCTTCTCACTAACTTATCATTTATATTCTTACATATCAGTATAACGAAAAGCAGCGTTTCTCGGCGAAGTCAAACGCAACGCTTACTTTTCCAAAGATTTATCGATGTATACTAATTTCTCGCCTACCGGGTACACGTTACCCGCAACGTTCACCTCGACATCGCCCGTTTCCGCGTTTATATTAAATGCAGAATCCGTTGGAATTTCAATCTTCCCCTTGAATATGTCCTCCCCGGGCACTAGTCTCGTTCTCGCTCCCATGATCGGATCCTCGTAGCGATACAGTGAGATCAAAGCGGGATCTAGACACGAAAATAGAACTATAAAATATCATATTACATCAATGGATCCATCAATTGATATTGTATCAATTGATTTACGTGTCATTCAGAAACAGTTAAAGCACCTTTTATGTGTTTGAATTGTTTCACAATACGAAATATGACGTCCGAAGCCGTATCAGCTTGTGAGACGCTCACGGACACTTCAAACAAACCACTGTATCTTTGTGGATTAGTAACGTTCATAACGCGTGAAACCGCAGCCTTCTTGAAGAAACTCATGTACGGAGCGCCGGGGCAACATTCTTCCTTCGTCTTCTCCGGGGCCTCGTCCGTGTACTTTATGATAATCTCGTCAAGCTGATTATGAATGAAACAGAGAAATGTAATGCATACGAAATATTCATCATAACGGTGATTTTTGTATCAGTCACAGCAATTTTCATCTTTTCACGAGAAGAAAAGCATTTTCGAAGTTTTCCTTGCTGCGTCTTATTGCTGTTTACAAACTGATTAACATCTTCAATGATCTCTAGATTCCTTTTCCACCACAATATTAAATACTAAAGTGAGATTTTTGAAAGTACAATCGATCAGCATTACAGACATCCTAGAACCGTTGAAAATAGTACGGAGACCGCTTACGTCTAATGTATTTATGAGATAGTCCTTGTTGTTCTCGAGCACATCGAACTCGTTAAAGTCGAGCGTCAAGTTCAGCGCGCTGAGACCGACGCTCTCCACCTTCTCCTTCATGAGCTGCGCGAACGGCATTACTCGTTTCATGTACTTCTTCAGCTCGTTCTTACCTCCCAACTCCGTGGCGAGTTCTTTATTGTCGGGTAACTTATCCCCGTTTTTCTGCAACGCAAATGAAGACGTTAAAAAATAAGAAGAGAATTAATCATTGCGTCGCACCGAAGCTATTACTGCTTACAGAATACATCTCTCTCATGGTCGTGAGGACGACACTTTGCCAAGGTGGGTAAGTCTTGGCCACCCAAATAATTCCTTGCGTGGGTCTCTCAGTGGCGGAGGCATCGTTCTTCCCCTTCGAAGGCTTCTTCGGCGTCATATAATTCTTCAAAAGAATTCTAAACGTATGGGCCGCACTCATCAGATATTGCGACGATTTGATAAGAATTTCGTTGATTGTTCCCACTGTGGGCCATTTTGCGTTCAGTACGCTCCCGTTCTGCAGCATCATCCATCGATTATGTCTCCACGCAAGGACAAAACAATGATCTATCGATATTTCAGTAGCAGCAGGAAAATACTTACCTTACCAATAAGCCCCCATATGTACTCGCAAACATGCGGGCAGATGGGAGATAAGATAACAACTTGAAGTTCTATATACTTCATAATAAGTGTCCGATTGATGCCATCTAATGTACTCAATTGCAAATATTTATCCCTAGCCGCTTGAAACTCGAAAAATCCGGTTCTAAGTGCCTCCTTGTAGAGCATCCGTGAGTAATTCTCGCCGGTCTCCCGAATTTTCCAATTGATCTCGCTATTTAGAGGATTAAGAGAAAAATGAGCTTTATATGAAATATCATACGTGAACCGGCTCTTAATTATTTTAATCGAAGAAAGAAAGAATATCGGACCTCTCTATAATCCGATGCGTTCAAGTATATAAACATAATATAAATATAAATAAAAAATATATATATAAATAATAAATAATATAGATATAATGAAAATAGATTTTAAAAAATATATAAAATGAATATAAAAAAATAAATAATAAATATAAAATATTAATATTGATGATATTCAGCGTTAAAAAATGCTTTGACGTGCTTAAAGGCATTTCACGTGGATTCGACTGTAGCAGAAACATCTCTCAAAGGCTACAAAAGATACCTCTCAAAAACTCGATCGTTGAAGGTGCACGGTTCTCTGGATCTAAAGGAATCTTTCGTAGTTAACACCTCCTTGACCCATTCTATGAAATTGTACAATCGGAGAATTCCCGCGTCGGCTGTGCTCTCGACGAAATTCGCATCCTCCACGGAATCGCCGGAATCGGCCAGACAAAGGCGCATCCCGTCGGCTGAGAATTTATCCACTGCCTCGGCGAGCGTTAGAAAGTTGCCTTCCGATTTGGACATCTGTCGAGACGGCAATTAAGATGTCACTGTGAAATGAATTGACGAGTTTACAATCGTGCGTTACCTTCGCTGAATTCAAGAGCAGATGACCGTTTGCCCTAATCCCTCGCGGCCACAATTCAGGCTGATCCGGCCATATCGCTGTGTGATTATAGAGGAAGTAGGTGAGATGGTTTTGCACCAAATCCTTCCCCGATACTCTCAGATCTACCGGGTACCAGTACTGGAACTCGCGTCTCATTTCTTCTAAAACCGCTTTCTTTATGTTGCACTTCGGCAACTTAGCATCCTTGAAGAAGATATAGTCCCACACTTCCGGAATCATATCGCTTGCCCTGGCAGGAACAATTGAATGTTATATTAAACAAATATAAAATAACTATCAAATAATTTAAATTATAATAAAAAAAAAAACAATTTTTTTTCAATACGCAAAACCGTAGTTCAAATTAGACGATTATAAAATGTAACAATCAAAAATTTAAATTAAATAACTAAATAATAAAATTTTAATTCTGCTTACTTTATCTCATATATGTTAGGCTTGTCCCCTTTGAACGTTCCTCCTTGTAAGAAATGCGCTACTGTGTAGTAAGCCATGTATATAGTAGAGTCGGACAGAGATTCTATCAACCAGTTCTCATCCCACGGCAACTTGGTGCCTAAAGATTCGGGGAAATCAGAAGAATGGCTGCAATCGCAAGGTAGTTCCTAGTACATCACAGATACTCACCGAGCCCGTACGTTCGGGAACACGCGTGCTCGTGAAGCCAATCAAGACAAGCAACGAAATTCTTCCTGACTTCATCGTGGAAGGTATCAAGATTCTTCAAAGCCTCCAATGTCTGCTTCTTCCAGTTCTCCTCGCCGTAATCCAAATACCACTGATTGCAGAGAGCCACTACACATTCGTCATTCGACCTGGAAATGATAGTCTTCTCCGGTTCATAGTAGATCACTGCCCCGCCATTGTCGACGATCTCCTTCTGAATTGGCTTCTTGATATCCTGTATCTTCTTGCCCTTGTACGGGCCTACCAACAGCACACCGTCGTAAAATCCCTTCAAGTATGCTATCTCCTTCGCCTCGGCGAGTTTAACCTTGTCATTTTGCGACTGGATCTTCAACTGGTCGTATAGTTTCACCGCCACCAAATCCCCGAGTTCCGGAACCTCGATGATCGGAATCTAATGCACAAAGACGCGGTTTCATAATGGCATTTTCTATCGAGTCGTCGAGTGATCGGTTTCTTACTGGGTCGTACGGCAACACCATCTCGTCGGCGATCCCGTACTTCTCTCTGAGTGGCTGCTTCTTCTTCAGATCTATCAGTGCGGCATAATCATCGGGCGAGTCGCTGGGGACGGAAGTTACGATACCGGTACCTTTGTCTTCTTTTATCGTCAACATCGGCAATGCGTAGATCACCTTGTTACAAGTGAGAGGAGCTTCCAACGGTAGTCCTAATAAATCCTGAAAATATCAGTTTCTTACTTATAGACTTCACATAAGTGTAATCGATCCCTATCGTACGAATAAACAGATCACACTTTGCCCGTGAGCTTCAGGAGAACGTCTATCTTTCCTTCTTCTTGGAAGAAATCTTGATAGGACATATTCCTTGCCGCACGTTCCGTAGAAATGTACACGTCCCCGGAGGCCAAAGCGTACGCGATATAACTCATATCTGGATGCACCCAGCAATTTGTTTGGCCATACATTGTCTCGGGTCTCAAAGTCGCGGCCACGAGGTAGACCGGCTTATCATCCAATTTCCTACGAGTGTTCATTTAGAAAAAAAAACTTATTCGGAAAGTAACGAAGAATGGCAATTCAGTGTGAGAAATTTATATAATATTACTTAAGTTGCTGAGGATAAGGCTCCTGCACTTTCATTTTGATCAACGTGTACTCTTGCGGCCCGACGCCTTCGCCGGAGGATCTATCGTGATCCATGCAAGGCTGCCCATCTTTCGGTGAATAAATGGTGTATCTCTTTCCGTACTTAATTTTGTTCCTAGACTTCAAATGCTTAAATTGCCAGCGTACGAAAGAATCGTAAAATGGATTTGCGTCCGTTGTAACGAAGGTTCTTCGCCAATCCACCTGGAGCAGCATTAAAGATCGATTTAGGTGTACCAATTTTGGAAGGCAATGTATAAGAACAATCGTTGTATCGTGTATCTTACGTGTAGCCCGATGGATTTTAAGTCTTGCACAGCAAGTGGTGGAAAATAATCGAGCCAGTACGCAGCATCCGTGAAATTCTTGATTTCCTCGTTCTTTAAGCCAAGAGATTGCATAATTTGCCATTGATATTTGGCTGAATCTACCTTAGCTATTGCTTTACTCTGAAATTCAACATTAAATTTAATTCTTTCAGAAACATTACTCTATTACACTTCAGCATTTCCTTTTTACCTTTTTCCCTTTGCTCTTATCCTTGGGTACTACATCATCATCAACTTGTTCCTCTACCGTCTCCAAGTTCTCAGGAAACTGTGGTGGACAGCCATATAATTCTATTTCTCTTTTCAGCTTATCGCTACACGCCTTAATAGGCATACCAGTGCAATGCAAGCCAAAAGGAAAAAGCACTTTTTTCCCAAGGAGACGATTGTACCGAATTGCGAACTAATAATAATATTCACTATTATATACATTATATATATATAATGATTATTATACGTTATATAAAGGTGGACTGTATAAAATATTACAAGCGATTTTCCCTGAAAATATATATCTTAGAAAAAAATGTTTTAGATAAATTTATTTAGTTAGTTTGAAAGAGGAAAATGGATAGGAACATTAATTAGACTTTAATTAGACCTAAATGGTCGTCCCAAAGTCATATCAAAGTCATCATTAATTTTTTTAATGGAATTATATAGTTTTTTACATATATCGATTTCTTTGTTCATTTTATGAATAAAAGTAATAAGGTAAGATCATCGTAAAATCAATACTTTCCATAATATTTTATATTTTAACTCAATACTTTTCAGTATAAGATATGAAATATTTCGCAATGTTTTCACTTTTCAACAACTTCAGCTCATTTTTTTTACATAGAATAATGGGTGGAACCAATTACTATAAAAAACATAGAAATTAAAAAAAAAGTTCACTGCATTTTGCGGATGCATTCATGCACCAATATGCAATAATAAGTACTATTAAATGATTTCTCACATTCCTTTATCAACAAAAACATTAAAGTGAACCTATCAAAAAGTAAATACTTTAAGAGATATTTCATATCTTATAGTAAGAAGTGTTAGGATAAAATATAACATATCATGTTAAGTATTTGCTTTTCAATGGCCTTGCTTCAGTACTTTTGTATACAGAATGAACACAGGAATCGATATATGTTTAAAAAACCATAGGATTTCATTTAAACAATTCATGATGACCTTGATATGGCCTTGGAATGACCATCATCAAATTAATATCCCTATCTATTTTTCCCGTTCAAATTAAACAAGTTTACCTAAAATATTTTTTTCTATGATATATATTTCCAGACTAAACCGCATATAATATTTTATATATCCTACCCTGAATATTGTTCTAAATAATAAATATAAGACCCAGCAAAAGGCTATAAATAGATGCATACCTCACACTTTGACAATGAAAAAGTATGACCCAGATGGAGACGTCCATTCATGTAAGGATACGGAAAAGTCGCGAGAAACTTTTCATCCGACGACTTTTCACCTTTCGAAGGTGCGTTCTCTTCGTACACCTTCCCGGCCTCCCATTTTGCCTGTATTTCCTTCTCAATTTGTTGAAGATACTGGACTTTGAAAGTCCCTTTCCTTTCAGTTGCCTATCATATAAAACGTCACTTTTGAGCAATTGGTATATCAAAATAACAGCGTATGACATATTTTATTAGACGGATTAAATGATCGAAGAAAATAACTCATGAATGTTTCTATTTCTATCGTAATAATTGAAGATTATAATTAACCATATGAATACTGGCGAACAGGTTAAGAAGACATTCGAACACGGATATGCACTAGACAGGATAACGCAAGTGTTCGTATAAAAATTGTGAAAAATTGGTAAATTACACTGCCCGTTGATATGTATGTATGTACTTACCATTTAATTATAGTGCGAATAACAGCAATTAACTATCCCACACGGCACAAAGTCCATTCGATCGTACGTGTGAACACGTGATGGCGTGCACAGCGCATCAATATACACTCACAAGGTGTCCGGATACATTTCACGTTGCAAATGCATCGAAGCACTGTATAGACCAATCATATTCCTCCTCCTGCTTTGAAGCGTTTGGAAGCGTTTGCATCTTTAAGTGGATCATATGGGTATTTCATAGCAAAAAGTAGATTACATAGGAGCGCCATAATAATTGAAGAGGTATTTATTATATTAATAATTGTAGAGGTATTTATTATTTCAAGTCTCTCTTTGTATACAAATTCAAAATAAATATCGCATTAGATATAATATCATGGGGACCTATTAATCCGCGCTAAATTGTATCGCAAGGCAGAGACAGAGGAGCGATGTATATGAAGAAAAACCATAGAAATATCATATAAAAGAAAACAAATCTGAGCAGAAGTTTCATTAATCTTTCGCTACACTGCAGTTAAGACTCGACGTTAAGTCGGAAAAATATACAGCTTCTATCTTTAAAACAAATATTCTCCTACATGCGCGCGACGGGCTTCAGACCCAACAAAGCGAAGCACTTCTCCATGACCATCGCGGTGGCTTCCGTGAGTAAGAGACGGCCTATGTTCACCTTCACGATCTCACCGGCCTGATTCTTCTCCACGCAATAGCACTTGTCGTAAAATTCCGTGAACGCGCACGAGATCTCGTAGCAAAACTCGCACAACGGATGCAGGAACATATCCTGGCTGATGCTGAGAAGCACGTCGGGGAACTTGAGCAGTACCTTGGCCAGCTTCCATTCCTTCTCATGCGCCAACGAGATCGGAGTGTCGCGCGCGTGCTTCTGCTGCAACTCGTCCGGCGTGACGTTCGCCATCCGGGCGATGGAACGGATGCGAGTTAAGGCGTACAGTAAGTACACGGCGGTGTTGCCCTTGTCCTCCAGCATCTTGTCGAACAAGAATATGTATTCGTGGTTTCTGTTGTGCACCAAATCGGCGTACTTTATGCAGCCGTACGCCACGGACTCCTGGGCGGTCCTCAGCTCTTCTTCGGAGAGCACTTTGTCGCGTTCCTTCTCCTTGAGTTTCTGCAGTGCCCTCTTCAAGCCTTGGTGGAGAGCCACACGTTAGCTTGCTTCAAAAGTAAGATAAACGATAGCAATGTCCGCGTCCGGTGGAAAAAACAACTTACTGTTTTGTGATTTTTGTGTTGATGATTGGAGTGTTCTTCTAGATCTCCCATTAATATAGGAGAACGTACCAATCAGAGGCAATAATCACAAAACTCTTACTGAGCTGCTTTTTCTGCCGAACGCAAGCGACGTCAGGTTCGCGATTGAGCTGCTGCCTCGTTACCTTCGTCCAACAATTCGGTGAGTTTTACAGTATCACCGGACCTCGTCTTGAATTTCTTCTTGTCCTCGCCTAAAACGACACCGAAGCCAACGTGATCCATCCTATGATGGCTCTTCAAGATATCCGCCCTTCTGCCGCAACTCTCCAGCATATGGAAATGTAGGGATTGCCCGGCGTCCGTCACATATATCAACTGTAAAATTAAAAAGTTAACGTTACACGTTACAGGACAACTCGCTCAAGGAACGATGCAGCGAGAAACACGACATACCCAATCCGCCTTTTCCTCCTCAACGCGTTGCTTGAGAGCGGCCATATCTGACGTATCATATGTGAAACCACCGTCGGATTTGACTATCGTCAAAGGTATCCCATTGTTTCGTTTCTCCCCCCACATTACCTTCCGGCCGTTGTCTTCCTCTAACATATTTTTTGACTCCAGCTCTTTCACTATTGATTCCATGCGCTTTTGATAAAAGGACTCGCCTCTCTCGATTATCTTGATATCCAGTCGAGTGTACAATTTGTTGAATTCTGTGTCAAACGTGGAAACGATATAATTAAAAAGTAGCTATTACTCTCTCCACGATTGATCACTCCATAGACAATCGACGAAATATTCACCCTGCCTTGATGCATCACATATCATCTTCCAGGCTTTTATTATCTCAGACTCAAAAGCTTGTAATTTAACAACGCACTCGTACGCTCGTTTCTTGAAATTTTCATCAGTATCGAACCTAGTTTTAGATTCTTTATAGAAAGCCTGTACACATGCGAATGCAATAATAGATATGATCAGTATACTTGTTTGTAAAACGATTGTATGGCGAATGTTGCATGCGATAACACAATTGTGCGGTCACCTGAAGATCCTGGATGGAAGGAGCAACAGTCGAGTAGTCGGGAAACTTGTCTTGAAGATGTGCTATCAACATACCAAACTGCGTGCCCCAGTCACCTACATGATTGAGTCTCAGCACATCATGTCCTAAGTATTCTAACAGCCTACAAATACTATCTCCAATTATGGTGGATCTCAGGTGTCCCACATGCATCTCTTTGGCAATGTTGGGACTAGAAAAGTCTACAATAACCCTCTTTCTCTGAACACATGGAGGAGGAACATCGCCTTTCTTCAACCAACTGGCCAAAGCAGTTTGTCCAAAGTCACGTTTCAAATATATATTTATAAATCCTGGACCAGCTATCTCGTATTTATCTACAAGGGTGGATTCTTCTAGTTTGGATATAATTTCGTTAGCAACATTGCGTGGAATTACTTTAGTACCTGTGATAGTAACACACAACATATTTAATTATTTATCTCAAATTTTAACACGTAGTGAATAATATATTTTAGTATATATTGTATTTTAATATGTAATATAAATTAGCAAAAGCGAGAAACAATAAAAATATTAGTTAAAAGTCCTCACCAGAGCTACTCAGCTGTTGCGCCAAAGGCATAGCACTGTTACATTGGTAATCCCCAAATTTGGGATTATTGCTGGTAGTTATTATCACTGGTGGATCCGATACATTGGGATATGCTAAGTTGATTGCCTTTCGAAAAATATCGCACAGAGTATTATTAATACTGATCACATCGTCTTGGGATACAACGGACAGAGACGTCGGGCCTAACGGTACTTTGCCCCTCTGCGCTTCGATGGTCTGTGAGAAATAATTACAAAGAACGGATGTACTTGCAAGTAAAGTTTCGGGCCAAAATTGTGTTAAAGCGATGCAGGAAGTCTGTTACGTCATAGAAACACACCCTCTTGAGTATCGCTATCCTGTGTTTCAGCTTGACATTCTCCTGTTGTAATTTCAGAAACTCCTCCTTATCCACGGTGGACTCCTGCGAGACATTGTCCGCGATACTTCGGCGCAACAATTCGATTTGGTCCTTTAAATAGACTATCTCTCCTTCCTACGACAGAAGATAACGCGTATGCTAATCGTCGAGTCTCACAGCTGTGACAGCTTGAAACTTAAAAATTATCGCGATGTAATGACAAAACGTTGTAGAGAAATCGGCAAAAAGTATTTACCGCTGCGGCCGCTCGTTTGTGAAACATTTCTAAATCCGGCGTTGACATTCTAACGTTTCACAAAACTCGTTCGCCGAGAAAGACCGGGCAGACGTGACCACGTGGTTCGCTGCACACACACTTTCGGCACAGTGTAAGTAAGGATAGTAGGTTCACTTCGCGGCGACACTTTTGATCTCGATGCTAACCGGTCGCCATATTGTTGATTGTGCGCGGGTTATAATTTGAATGACCGGCTAGATGATAGATATCGGCTAAAATAAATCTCTATGTTCAGACAGCACGAAATCTCCAAAGGAAGTCTTAACACTTTGCCGGCCGCTGTCACGTACGCGTGACTTATTCATCAATTGTTACTCTGCATCAATATGTGTACTTATAAAAACTTCGGAATTAAACATCACCACTGACGAAAAGAAGTCACGTGTACGTGGCAGCGGCCGATAACAGTTGGCGAATAAAAGTCACGCGTACGTGACAGCGGCCGGCAAAGTGTTAAGAATGTTCTGTGGAGATCTGTGCTGTTTGGATAATGTTGTATGAATCGACATGATAATTATTAGTTCGTAAATATAAATATACATAATGGAAATGATTTTCAGGCGAAAGAATTAAATAATAACTTTAAAATAAAGTCAGAACGTCAAAATGTCTAGAAAAATCATTTTACTTTTACAATCAATTTCTTGTCATTTAAATGTCTCCATGATTTTCTATTTTACTTGGATAATAATTATTCCTCAAGTAGAACAGAAAAAATCACATTATCGTGGAAAAACATGAAATGATAACGTAAAATCTAATTTGATTCGCGACTGATTGTATACACACGATTTAAAAGTTACACCAAAAATAATCTTACATATATAAAAATTAGAATTTACACCTGGCTTCTCTCTCTTTCTTTCCTTCTTAATATATATTAACAAATAATTTACAGAAAATAATAAATTCTATTCATTTTTATATACACATATTTTCTTTATCATGCTTAGTTTTAAAATATAAAAGTTTAAACATATAAAACTAACCTTTCTGGAGTTTTAGGAAATCGGAATGTGATCTCCTTTATTCCTTAATTTTCGCTGCTTGCACTGTGGCAATTTAATATGCGGCATTTATATCCGCCTCTTCCGTTCCTTTTTAATAAATAAGCAATACACAGGTATTCCACGTTTTTATTCACATGTATTCCATGTTTTTATTCACATGTATTTCAGCTCACACCATGTGACAACTGCTGGCCGCCATGTTCTTGATTGTGCAGTTCAGTCATACGCAGGAGACAATTATTTGCACTATTTTTCCCGGATTGAACCTACTAAAGAACAGTAGGTTCACTCTGCGGCGGCACTTTTGATCTCGGTGCTAACCGGTCGCCATATTGTTGGTTGTGCGCGGGTTATAATTTGAATGACGATAGATGCTGGCTAAAATAAATCTCTATGTTCAGGCAGCACTAAATCTCTAAAGAACGTCTTTAGAATGTTCTGTGGAGATCTGTGCTGTTTCTTTTTTTCTTACTTATACTGTGACGGTGCGATAAACTGATGATATATCTCATTGAGCTGCATTCACGACAAATTGCCGTATAATCTATCACGGGGAGAACAAAGAGAAAAGGAAAAAAGAAGAAATGAAACGGACTTATTGGGAGAGCGACGTCGAAATTGACATAACGCGTGTCGCAATTTTGCTCGTATAAATCATTGTATGTTCGTACATTTTTGTATAAGTATAGCACGGCCTTCCGTTTGTATATATATATATATTTATATACACGGAAATTAAAACAGCGATTACCTCGCTCGCTTTCTCTCTTCCCTCTTTCTTTCGACTTTTTTTCTGTGTTTAGCAGTTAGCAATCGCGCTCTACTTCACACACGTATCAATATACAAATTTCTTCGCTTACACCCTGTCGTACAAACACTTCGCTATAAATATCATAATTCGCGCGCGCTCGCTGTCCTTCAGAATTACATGACATTGCAACATTGTTATTTATATTTTATCTTATTTAACTGAGAATCGGTATGTGTACGTCCGCACACACAAGTCGTGCACCAATATGTATATGTGTGTGTGTATGTATGTGTGTATGTATATGTGGTACCACGATTTTCGCGCTATATCTCTAATATTTACACATTTCTCCTTCTATATACTATAAAACACGCAACCTTCCTTCTTTTGCGACATAGCTGCATGAGATAACTGGTACTTCCTCGTTTCTTGCGCCTTTTGTCTTTTCTTTTTTTTTAACGTTCTTGCGAAAACAGCTCAACTGCATCCGGTGGTAATCGTATTCCGGGGAAACGGAAATGATAGACAGCTTAGATAATTATTTGTTCCCAAGATGTCTTTACAATAACATACTATATCGGTAACGCTTTTCTCAGCCTTTTCTGGTTTTCCTTTTTTTCTTTTTTTTCTTTTTCTTACGTAACGAAAACAGAAACAAACGACGAAACGATCATCAAATAGATAATTTGTACTTTACGTCTGAGCAGGTGAGGTGACCAAGTCGAGAATAAACGCCTTTAACATAGTCAGATTACACGATCTTGACAAAATAATGTACAACATAATATTACATATGAATATACATGTAATACATTATATATGTGAAGATATATATATATAATAAATTACACATATATATATATATGTATATATACGTCTCTTTTATTCTCTCACGCTCTTTCTCTTTCTCTCATCTTGATAAACGTATCTCCCCTTACGCTAAATCTTACTACTATATCTACAATTGTAATATTAATGGAGGAAGTGTGTGGAGGGGCAGATATTACCTACGAAGCGATGTTACATAGGTAAAAATTGTCATGAAATTCGCCGTGATTGCATGATGCCCGTGCGTTACGTGACGCTACTTTGATATTCCAGTTATCTCAAACATCCCAAAGAGTCTCACTTAGTGCTCGAGGAAAGAACATTTCTGATCTTTCAGGACTGTTTATCACGAGCAAGCTTGTTGCATCTCTGCCTTAGCTGCTTTGACCGCTGAAACAGAATGTTTTAACATTAACATTACTCACGACGGATCTTTCCGTCTCGTTCCACGAGTTTCGAATCTCCGATGGTCGACGAATAATGGCGATCTAATGAAGATTAGGAGTTACGTTATTGTAAAAGAATGCATGGTATCTGAAATTCAAGGAGACATCGGATCTTTAATATCTGCGGAATGCATACAGGACCTGTTCTGTGTTATAAGTGAGAACATTGTTTTATCGTTCTCGTTGTGACAGAATCTATCAAATAAGGATCAAATTGTTAAATATGATTAACACTAAATACGACGCGAAGAAATGGAATAATGAAATTGATGATACGTATGAAATGGGACGATTGATCGTCGAATCATTTACCTTCTCGTTCCCGTCTTCGTAATTTTTTCCGACGCCGCTCTATCGTGGCAAGTTCAACTTTCACAGCGTTATACGTCTTCCGCAACTCGGTTAACTTCTGTTGTAACACTGCTATCCTCTGACTGGCGTCTAATTCAGGATCTGTCCAGACAACCATTAGAATAAATTAAGAAAACAAATTTCTCATGATAGAAAAGTTGCTTTTACTACAACTTGAGATTATAAATCTATGATAAGATTTCCATTTTTTACATAAAGATTATCAAATAATCAATCATAATATTAAAATTAAAATATCAGCCTATCCAGTTATACAGGGTAGTTTCCTTCGACATTTTTTCGTATCAAAAACAAGTGAAATATTTAAGATGCTCGATTTAAATGGACCACCCTATACAGAAAATACTTGAAGTGTACACAACAATGAAATATATTCGATGCGTGTGCATAAATATATATTTGAAATTACTATAAATATCCCTCGGATATTTTCACAAGAAAACTCAACTATAACGTACCCAGTTCCACGTAGAAGTTATACTTGGTCGGCCTCGGTGACCTCGACGAATAGGTAGCGGCCAGATCGGTGACGCTGGCGAGATTGGCGTGCGCGGTCGGCGCGGTGTTGACGGTGCACAGATTCGACCCCTC
The DNA here is from genome assembly GCF_001313825.1 of Dinoponera quadriceps. Taxonomy (NCBI): domain Eukaryota; kingdom Metazoa; phylum Arthropoda; class Insecta; order Hymenoptera; family Formicidae; genus Dinoponera; species Dinoponera quadriceps. The sequence continues at coordinate 742,854 of NW_014554899.1, read as the reverse complement.
ACTGGTATCGTCACTATCACTGCCCGCGACGTATCTGCCGTGTCTGCTGCTACTCTGCCTGCCGGCGGGTTTCTTCGGCGCCACCACGCTACCGCACTCCGAGTGCTTTCGGCTCCTCTTGCGTTTCTTGGGTGACGAATGCATTTCGTCGCAGATCGAACGCTTAGCCGGCGGCTTGGGCGTTCTATCGACGGAATTGCTCTCCGAGATCGGCAGCGTGTCGTCCTCGCTGAAGCCCGGCCCTTTGCCGGCGCTGTCGTTGTCCGCCTCTGAGCTGTCGCGGTTCAGCTTGATGTTGTCTTCGGAGGTTGGCGACGAGCCGCCGGTCCTCTCCTCCCTCGGCGAGCCGGTGATGTTGGAGATGCTCGAATCGGGGGTGGTCGGCGGCGTATTGTCCATCACCGGTGCGGCCTCGTTGCTCTCCCGCCGTTGCGGCGGCAGTAACACCGCTGGCATGTGCTGCTGATGTTGCTGCTGCTGCTGGTGGTGGTGGTGGTGCTGTAGTTGCTGCTGGAGCTGTTGTTGGTGCTGCTGCTGATGCTGCTGCTGTCGTACGTTCAACGGTGCGTTCTGCTGCATCGGCAAGGAAACCGGCACGGAAGTCTCGACGGTTTTCGGTAACGACATGCTGAGAGTGGCGACGGTGCTGCTGCTGCACGTGGTGCTCTGGCCAGAAGTGGGCGCACTCGCGAACGGCATCTCCATCAGCACTATGCTGCTCTCGGTGACCTCGTTCTTCGGCGAGTTGCACGCGGGATCGGCACTCGCCTGCTCGATGCTCTCGGAGCCCGGCGGAGCCGGTGAGCCGGGTATCTCTTCTTCGCACAGCAGGGAATTCATCGTCTCACCCTCTTCGTCGGTCTTCGAGACGGATGACACTACGTCGGACGACGCTTTGACCTCCATGCATTCTTGCTGTTGTTGTTGCAGCTGATGTTGAACGTTCGAGGTCTTCTGCGTCCTCGCGTATCTCTCTTGCGTGTCCTGCAGACGATCGAGTTCCGCTCGCAGCTTGACGTCGAAGTTGGACGAGACCGACATCTTCACGTCCTGCGGCTCCTCGTTGTCGATCACCAGCCTCTGTTCCGAATCGCTGCTGTCCGTCGAATCGAGGATGTCCGGGTTCACCGGCTTCTTGCGGGTATCGATTCTCTCTTTCTCCGTCTGCTCGAGCATCTCCTCCTCGGGTCGCTTGCCTTGCTCGTTCTCCGCGCTCTTCCAACCGTCCTCCCTGCCGACTTCCTGCAACTTCGTCTTGTGCTCGGCGGCGACGATGGTCTTCGCCTCCGCGAACTTCTTCAATTCCGCCTCCTTCTTCAGCTTGAGCTGCTGCAGCTCCTCCTCCTTCTGCTTGATCGCGACGCGCATGATCTCCCTGCGCTGCTCTTCTTCGCTCATCATCGCGGCCTCCTCCTGCTTCTTCTCCTGTTCGTCCATCTCGTCGTCCTTGGTTCTCTGAAGAATCGTAATGTCCAGCTTCAACAGTTTGCGCGTCGTCACGTCGGCCGTGACATCCTCGTCCAGGGTCGCCTTGCTGTCTCTCTTGTTATCTTTGGCCTTGTTGCGAAACGCCATCGCGGCCGCCGAGAGCTTCTCCTCGATCGTGGAGGTCGCCGGCAACCTCGCGCTTATCGGCGCCGGAGGCGTCACGATCGGCAACGGAGCGACCGGAGCGAGATCGAGCAGTTTCGTGTCCAGAAGCCTCAGCTCCGACTGCGCGGGCAACTTGACGACGTTCTGCTTCTGATCCAGGGAATTGTTGCCGATCGACTTGTTGGCGCTACTGCCGGCGCCCGTCATCGTCTCCTCCCTCGCGCACTCAACCGCGGCGGCGACGGTCGGTTCGCTCTTGTTGCCCGAGTCCGTCGCGTCCGGCAGCTCGGCGCCGTGAAACTGGACCTCCTGCTGATACGAGAAGGAGTTGTCCTGTTCCACCTCCGATACCTCGGTTTCCGATATGATCAGACGGTCCTCCGAGTCGTCGCGCGTACCTTCGTCGTCCGCCGCCGGCAGGTCGCTGAACAGGAGGTTCAAGCCGCTGGACGCGACCTTAGGCGGTTCCTCCACGATCGCCGCCGGCTTCAGTTGTTGATTGAACGACGGGGACTCGCACAGCTTGTCGAACGCGTCCTCGTACACGGACGGCGGCGCCGGCTGAGCCGACGACTTGCTGAGCGACTGGGGAACCACCGTGACCACCGGCGGCGCTTCGCTCGCTGCTTCGTCCGATCTCTTGTTGCTGAACAACTTCCTCGGCTTCTTCGCCCGACCGTCGCCGTCCGTCGAGTCATTATTCTTCGCCTCCCTGGCTGGCGTCGTGGACATCGGCGCGATTTTCTGCTTCTTCTTCGGGCTCTTGGGCTCGTCCTCGAACATCTTCTTCTTCAGCTTGTCCTTCTCGCCGCTGGTGTCTCTCTTGTTCCTCACCTCGAACTCGAACGGCTCCGGCTCCTTGAACTCGTAAATGTCTTCCGTGCTTTCGACTTTCGTCTCGACAACTTCCACCTTCGGGGTCTCGACGAGCTTCTCCAACTTGGGCGACACTCGAGTGGCGATCGTCGCGACGTTCTCCTTCTCGTCCATCTTCATCTCATCGTCCGGCTCCATCCTGACCAGCTCCATCTTCACCGCTTTGTCGAAACCTTTCAGCTCCGATCGTATCTGGTTGAGGTCGAAGTCGCGGCCCTTGGGTTGCTCCTCGTCGCTGTCGGGCTCGGACTTGATGCCCTGAATCTTGCCGGGTGTCCTCCTCAGACGTCTGCCCTTACGCGGCTCCTCGAGATTGTCCTTCTCGTCCTCGGCGTCGCTGGCATCCTCCACCTTTATCCTCTCCTCCACCCTGTTCCGCGCCTCCTTCCGCTTTCTTTCCTCCGCGCCTCTCAACCTGGTCTTGGCCTGCTCGGGTTCGGTGGTGTCGGAATCGTAGCCGTCGCTACCTTCGCTCTCCGACACTACGGATATGTCTGTGTGGCCCGACATTCGTCTGGTGCGCCTGCGATGCTCAATGGTGCCCGACAGCTCGGTGTTCCTGCTCGTCCTGGTCTGCCGGTTGTTCGCCGGTGTGGCGGGGCTCTTGGTTCTGGAACTGGAACTGGCGATGGACAACGGCGTGCTGGCTCGGATCGGTTGCGGTGTCGCCTCCTTGTCCTTCTCGTCCTTTTTTACCTCCTTCGCGGACGTGACGGACACGGCGGCGCTGGTGGACGTGGGAGGGGCGACGCTCTGAGCCCGGCGACGACTCTGAGACACGTTGGTCGTCGAGCTGCAAGTGCCCTTTGCTGATTTATTGTTCGCCGGCAGATTCGCGCTGGGAGTCTGCGGCCGGGGTGTCTTGGTACGCTTCACCCTACCTTGAGTCTGCGTGAAGTTCTGCGCGATTCTGGACGCCTTGATCCATTCGTCGTATCTGGTGTTCCAGCCGGTGTAATGCACGAGATACATCGGCTCCGCGCCGTCCTTCTCTATGTCGATCACCTTCGCCTCGTACGTGACTTTGGACTCGTGCGTCGGCCCGTAGTAGACCTTCAGTCGATCGCCGAAGTCGACGGGGCCCTTGTAGCTGGGTGCGGTGGTCTCCGTGAGTTGCTCGTCCGCACGCGACTTCTCCGTTTCGTACTCTTTCCGCTTCCTCCCGCGTTTCTTCAGCTCCTCGTCGGTCAAACGTCGCTGCTTGGATAACGTTTTCTTCTCGGCTTCCCTGGACGGAGTTCGGGTCTCCCTGCCTTCGGTGGCGCTCTTGTTCTTCACGGTGTCGTCCTTCGCCTTCGACCTCGTCGTCTTGGTGGCTTCCTCTTCCTTCGGCTTTTCATCCTTCTTCTCCTGCTTCTTGCTCTCGGTCTTCTTCTTCTCGACCGTCTTCTTCTTCGTCTCCTCTTTGCTGCTCTTCGGCTTGGCTCGGCTGGACGACGCGTTCGTGCTGGGGGGTAACGCTGGGACCACCGGCGCGGCCACCTTCGGCGGCTTCTCCCCAGCACTCGACGACGACGACTCGGTCTCAGCCTCTACGTTCACATCGCTCTCTTGGCCGCTGCCGCTGCCCTCCGCCTCTTCCTTCTTCTTTATCTTGACGATCTCCTCCTCCTTCACCTGATCCTTCTTCACTTCTTTCTTCTCCTTCTTCTCGTCCTCCGCAGCCTTCTTCTCGTCTTCCTCTTTGTCGTTCTTCACCGGCGGCACCGGCGGCGGTATCGGTGTGTTTCTGTCCTTGTCGCGAATCAAGCTCCTTCCGGGTCGTTGTTTACGCGTGCTGCCGCGCGGATGATTCACCATGGTACAGCCCAACTTCCGATAGAAGTCCTCGAAGGAGTGCAGGAATTTCTTGTACGCCTGCTTCACGAGATTATGCGTGGAAGGCGAGTTCTGCATCGCGAAGCCGAGCCGCCGCGTTATGGCCTTCCATTGATTCTGATTCGTGACGCGATTGTAACCGCCCAGCTTGTAAACCGCTCGAAACAGCCTGTACAGATCGATATCTTCCGAACCAATCATCGGACAGTTGTTTATAGGCGTACCACGGTCGTCCATAAATTTGTACAACTGCGCCACGAAATGATCTTTTTCCTCGCGCGGCTCATCGTCCGAGCTCTGCAAGAATAAGGCAAGATTCCTCACAATCGTACGTCGTACAAGATTTCGAGAGAAGAAGAGCTCTAACAAAAACAAGCGTATAGTCTTACATCGGAGTCGAGCTCGCCGTCGGAATCGCTATTCCCGCTAGAAACAGAATGGCCGAACAAGGAATCCCTGTCCCAATGAGGCGGCAATTCATTTTTCTCCAAAAATAGAAGCGCCTTCTCGACTGCGACCTTCAACGTGCTGTTCTCCACTTTGTTGACCAGTTCCTTCGTGAATTCTGTGGCCTCCTTCTTCGGTACCGTGTAACTGAAAGGCAGGAAATAGGACCAAAGGTTATGTGCAATTGTTCATAATAGTACACACATTGCATTACGTATGTGCTTTACCATTTCTTAGATAAAAAATCTTTACGGTTCTTCGACTCTAGACATAAGGCTGAAAACCACTAGTCTCCAATTATAATGGTTGGATCGTAATAGCTTTACTACACGGGAAAGAAAATTTGTATTAAATCATTGATAGAATTTGTATTGATGCGAGTATTACATACATTCGATTCAAGACCAAAAATTTTCTAAAAATATCAATATTTTTGCTTATGTATAAAAATATCTATTACTGATTTAAGATATATAGACTAGACTTAATATATTTTTCTGTGTAGTTATAAATAATTTCGACCTTATATGTATTTATACGTGTAAGATAAAAAATCACGCTACTTTCGATTTAGTGGTAAAGCATACATGAAGCAGCGTATGCGGAGTAGCATGTGACAGTCGTTGACACCACGCGGCATCGTCACTCACTATCTCGCGTCCTTGAACGAGCGCACCAAGTAATCGTCCCTCACGCGTATCCTCACAGTGTCCTGGGCGGTGGGCGCGACCACTAGCCCCGGGAACCAATTGTCCTTCTTCTTCTTGTCACCGAGCTCCACGCAGACCACTCTGCCGATCTCCGGCTCCGTTTCCATTCCCTCCTTCGCGCCTCCGATGAAGCCGGAGTCGCGGGCGTTCCTCGGCGGACTGTCCTCATCTTCGCTGCTCTCGTCCCTGTTAATTTCGCGAAAAAAACGTTACGTTAGACCGGCCGTCCGGGGACTCGGATATACAAGATTTTTCCACCGCACTTACTGCGCTTGCCTTGAACGTCTACCCCTTCTACCCCCGATCACAGGGGTGCTAAAGTGTTCAGGATGGGTGAGCGGTAACTGGTCCAACGTTTCGCTCTCGGCGAAGTGTCGTCCACTTTTGAGACACAGCGCGGTTCGCCTCAACGTCGTGATATCGCCATCGTCGAAGACTACAGTATACTGACTGCAGTCTTGGATTTTGGTAATAGTCGCCTCCACAAATTCTTTCCGATCTCCATGCCTAGCTTCAACAGAGGCACCTACTCTTAAAGTCCCTTTTATTTGGTCGTCGGCGACCGTAGCAGTGCCCAAACCTTGTTTATATGTCACACGACACTTTACCGATCGCACCACCTTACGGATTTTAGCTTCGCAGAAGGCACCCTTGTATTTAGCGCTTACTTCTGTGCCCACCGATAGGTACGGTGGATCGTCTCCCTGTTCGAACAGACATTTTAACGTGACAATACCGAAACTCTCTCTCGACGACGTTGCTTTAATGTAATGACTTATGTATCGATACACTGATAATATATACATGTGAGTGTGCAGGTCTCATAAGCGAGAAATTCAACGAGCGTCAGATACCGACGAGTTAGAGACACATAAAGAGTTATTTTTTACATCGCATGCATGTTTTGACATGTATGATGTCACATATAAGACTTGGATGTGAACTACGGAGCGCGAGGAGAGGTTTCAAGCAAAGCCTCTAAGCAAAGCGAACACATTTCTTCTCTGATGTGAAGTTACCACGATTTGTATTCTAATCGCTCGTTTGTACTCTAAAGAGTAAACGTGACTCGAGGATGAGGTAATATCGTGTACGTTGATCTTCGTGAGATAGAAAAAAAAATTGCAATCTCAATAACTAATTTACAAAATGATACAATATTCTATACGTCGATTTTTATATATTTTTCATTTGAAATAAAAAGATATTGTCTTAATATTTTTACGAATATTTGTATTTTTCTATGACAGTTTTCAGTCAGTGTGTTAGTATTATAATTACACCAGTTTGGAAGCGTTAGTGTTATGTGCAGTGATAAAGTAAGAAGCAAATGTAAATATTTATAACTACTTATCGATTGATTTTTCTTATTTTCTTTGCATATAGCACCGAAACAAATCATAAAACTCGAACAGCTGATAAAGACTACTAAATAAGTAATTGTAAGCTTGTACTTTCATTATTAAATCGACCATTATCCATGAGTATTTATCATCCATAGATAAAGAGAGAAACCAAACAGAAGAATACTTCTAGTTTTTCATAGAGTGTACAGGTGAGAATAAGAGATGTAGGTTGTAGATAATATATACCTGTAATAGTGTATAGTGTATTCTTAAAGGAGAAACTTAATTAAAAAAAATAAATAAATACCTGTATCTTTCCTTCCATCTTTTTTTTCTCACTTAAATTAAGGTCACGTGTCTTTGATCTTGACAAAAAATCGGTAGTAAAAGGAATGTTTCCAATATTCTGAGAAGAGAATACGAAACATATAATTAAATTAAGCATTGATGAAACAATGTATAATCGTAAGTTTGCCTATTCTGTGTATTGTATTTCGCGTTTCACAGAGAATAAGGTGAGAGGACGATGAAAAGTACGATATCGCGCAAACCAATGGTAGTACAAGGGGGACTGAATTAATGCATTATATTGACCAAACCAGTGGTATCGTGACGGGAACGTGTTTCTGTCAGTCGCATACCGATTCTACATTCCTCGTACTCGAAATAAAACGCACATATGCTCGTGCTTTCGAGAAAGAGAGAGAAAGAGAGAGCGGGAGAATACCGGGGGGGGAGGGAGGGAGGAGGGAAGAACACAATTATCAGACACGAATCTGTGAAAGATATGTACTTCGAAGGAAGGTGCTTAGTCGCAAAATATCATTTCGGCACCGCTTTGCCGATTGAAACACCTAGATGTACTCTGTGCAATCTTTCGCGCCTAGAAAGTACGATCGTCTGTATCGGAATCTTCCGTGTATCAACGCGGTGGAGAGAGGAGGACAGAGATAGACCGACGAGGAGCGAGCGAGGGAGGGACAGAGAGAGAGGGAAAGAGACCGGGGGGATAGACGGGTAGAGCCGAGTTCGCGTCGCGACATTTTTCGCTCTCTCCGCGAGTGTGTCTCCCGCCTGTGACAGACATCGTCTCGCGCCAAGAAAGCCACCCGGAACATTCGGGCAGCCGGGCTCGCCTCCAAAAGACGTAAACGTAGATGTAGCATGAGCGAGCGAGAGAGGATGAGAGACCGAGCGGACGAGCGTGAGAGAACGAAAAAGAGACGCAGAAACGGAGAAAAAGATAGAACAAGAGAAGCTAACGAACGAGTTAAAGAGAGCGAGAGAGAAGGATAGATGAGAAGGCGACGGGGGAGAAGGAGGGCAGAGAAACGGAAAGAGCGCGGTAGATACGCGTTCGCGCGGCACGTCATAACGAAGGGGGGCGGACGGGGGGAGTTCGGCGAGAAATACACAGAACGGGCGACGAACGAAAACGTGAAGAGCGGCCTTAGCGACGCATGCACGCAGTTAGCACGAGCAGAAGGAAGCTGGCTGACTGCGGCGAAGCAGCCGCCAGCCAGCCGCGCACGCATCGCGCCGTTCCGCTGTTACTCCTGCCTGTTTACACACTCACCAGCATCTTCCACGAGCTCCACGTTGTTGCGAGTTGTATTCACACGGCGACAGGCTCCGTGCACGGTCGGAAGGAGAAAAACGCATGCGGCACGACGTCCTCCTCCTCACATCTCGCGACTTTCGTCCCTCACTCGCGACGTGACTGGCGCGCGCGAATGTTGCGACGTAACGCAAAAGCGGGCCTGACCCCTTCGGGCGAGCAACACAATTCCACCTCCACCGCGACGACGCGACGTATGCGTACGAGCTCCCTGCCCATCTCCACCTCCGTCTGCTGCTTGATACTTGTCAGCCTAGGCCGCGCTTCTCATTGGACGGCGCGATCCTTGCGCCGTCGCGAAAACGTACGGTCAAAAAACGACGTGACGCCGCCGCCGTTCGTGCGCTGGAGAACGCGGCCTCGAGAAGCTCACCGGCGAATCGACGAGACGGGACGAAACTGGAGAAGACAGGCCGACGGGCGCGTGTTGGGTGCGAAAACGGGCGAGTTTCGAGTGCGCACGCGAAGATCCCTCGCAAAAACGAGCGACGCACGCATGCACGCGGAGTAATCCGACCGCGCCGCTTCAACTACGCAGCAGCCATTCGCAGGGATGTGTGTCGGTACTGTAGTTGGCGCTTCGTGTCAAATCCGTGCGGAGGCGTGGATATATTTCCCTCGTGGCGCGTTTCGGAATGAATGTCGAAGGTTGGAAATTCGAATTCGACGAATCGGACGGGACTTTGCTCCGTCCCGATCAATTTCCTATTTTCGAAAATGCGATTCTACATCACGCTCGCGCGAATGCAAGAGCTGCTCTTATGTGCAGCTAGGCCATATTTTCCGCGAAATATACACCTTCCTTTTCTCTTCATACAAGTCGTATTTTTCTATCCAACGTTTTAAAAAGTATTTTCTATAATATTTACTAGGTACAGAGTTGAAGATTTATAATAAATGAATACATGGACTCTTGTTGCACTTCACTTTGAATGTTCATTCAACTAAGTACAATATTTATTTTGACTGTTATCCAAAAGAATCGCTATGCACGCCCCTGCAGATGATCTTCTGATTATATCGTAATTGTAAGGTGATTTTTTCTCATATGAACGTTGTATACCCTCTCATTGTATTCCCCTCTTAAAGCTAGTATTAAAATGCTAGTCGTGCGACGAGCATTGTCAGATACGTCAATTGGCTATCGGATAGAGAATTTCTAGGGGGTCTAGAGAAAATGTCGGGGACACTAAAAATCCTCTATCCGACAGCCAATTGGCACATTCGACAAACTCGTCATACGTGACATAGCGCTCTAAAGATTCACGATCGATCCCCAGGCAACGATGTGAAGCTATTTCACTTATCGTACGATAAATATTATCGAACACCAATTGGCTGTTGATGAAGAAGTTCCAGAGGGTACACGTTAGGGATTTCACGAATGCTCTGTCCGATAGCCAATTTGCATATCTGACCGGTCGTTATATTCACGACAAATGAGATATTAACCTGAGACAGGAGCTCGGATTTTCGCGCATATGCGGCGAAACAATGAAAAATCCAGTAACATATAATTGCAAGCAGAATTCTCCCATTGGACAAGACGGATACGTCCCGAAACTAACTAGTAAAAGTCGAACAACTTTCCCACGACAATGTATGTACGCAAGATCGCGGACAAAAATTGCCATGCGCGAGTTGCAACGGGGCGGAAAGCGCGAGCGGCGGAGGGGGGAGAGATTTCCATCGGGCGACATTTCGCGTTGAGAATCGCCCGTTCCCGCGCGCTGCAGCGACGGGCCTGATGTCTCCGGTCGTCTGCTGTGACGCAGAACAAAATGGCGACGACGAGTAATGAAGTGCCGGTAGAAATGAACCAGAATCGCGTGTGTGCCACGGAGAATTCGGTGAGTTTTCGTGGCTCGGATTATCGGCGATACGACGGCCGGGCCGGCTTCGAGTGGGTATCGTTGACACGCCATGACGATCCGCGCGGACGTGCACATCCGTCGGGTCACGAAACGCTAGTCAGGAACGATCGCTTGTCACGAATATATAGTCTCCTCGCACCTTGTCTCGCGTCGCCCCGCGCGAAACTCGCGATTCTCGACGGACGGACGGACGGTAAGGCATGATTCATCGCGGCTCCTCGCGACACGAATCTCGCGGTGGGAACGTTGGACGAGGAGCGGACGTGCCCTCGAACGTTATGCGCAAAAATTCGGCCGGAGCCATCACTCGCGAACGATAGCGAGAAAGAGAGAGAGAGAGAGAGGACGATATAGCGATAGAGCGATATAGCGTGTGCGATATCGACTCGAGGTTAATTCGATCGCTAGAGAGGGACGCCATCGTTTTTGGCGGGCACGTGTGCGCGCGTTCCTTCTCGTTGCCGGTGTGTGCGCTCTCCGTTGGACGCCTCGTCGCTCGTACTCATGAACAAGATTGTAAATCTTTTGCTCCCATCTAATCGCGATATCGTATTGAGCTCTCGCGACCGTTATCGCGGGCCATCCGTGAAATACTCGCAACTGGATTTTACCCTTCGGACATTTTAACGAATACATAACGGTCATCCGTGTGCTCACTCTCCTTTAGACCATCGTCACGGTCGCCCGATATCTCTTTGTTGGATTTTCATAGCGATGTGCTCACACGAGGTTAGGATATTCCGAGTATAATGAGCGAACGAGCGTGTGCTCGCAGCAATTTTACGTTTGTTAATTCTCGAGCGCCGCGATTTCAACGTTGAATAATAATTAATTTTGAGAAATAACGTTGGAAAATAATTGCTGAGAATTGAGAACCGTGCGGAAAGATGGTTTCTCACAGTTCCTCGAGTATTATAATATCACGGGTGCCTTTGATACGACTGAAATATAGTGAATCCGTAGAGTTAATTTTTCATAAATTATTGTTGAATTATCAATTCTTATAACACTACGTGTAATCTTGTGAGGTAAAGTTTTTTTTGCCGTTGTGAACGTATCGCTATTATTTAGCAGTTTTAGATACAGCAACACGATTCTACGATTAAAATTCAGTTGTAGAGACAAGTCATAAGTAATAAGTTATAAATATTCAGTTTTGATTTACTAACCAGTATTTACAAAAATAAAAATTTTTCAGGAGTCTAAAATGGAATCTATGGACATAACGGAGCCTACTACCGTAAATAAGGATGTCAGCGCCTCAGCCTGCAGGGAATCCATATCGGTCGATGATATGACTTCGAGAGACTACTATTTTGATTCTTACGCTCATTACGGGATACATGAAGAAATGCTGAAAGATGAAGTACGCACTGTGACCTACCGCAATTCAATGTACCATAACAAACATCTCTTCAAAGGCAAGACGGTTCTTGATATTGGCTGTGGTACTGGGATACTCTCAATGTTCGCAGCTAAAGCTGGCGCTGCTAGAGTCATTGGTATCGAGTGTTCCAATATCGTTGAGTATGCAGAGAAGATCGTGGAGGCCAACAACCTATCCAATGTCATAACGATACTTAAAGGCAAGGTGGAGGAGGTTTCATTGCCTGATGGCATAGAGAAAGTCGATATAATAATATCCGAATGGATGGGTTATTGTTTATTCTACGAATCCATGTTGGACACAGTGCTCTTTGCCAGGGACAAATGGCTCCGCGAAGACGGCATGCTGTTCCCTGATAAAGCAACACTATTTATATGTGGAATCGAAGATAGGCAATACAAGGACGAGAAGATCAATTGGTGGGACGATGTGTACGGATTTGACATGAGTAGCATAAGGAAAGTGGCGATCAGCGAGCCGCTGGTGGACGTCGTGGACCCGAAACAGGTCGTCACGAATGCATGCCTAATTAAAGAAGTCGACCTCTACACCGTGACGAAGGCTGACCTCGAGTTTTCGTCGCCGTTCACCTTGCAAGTGCGTAGAAACGACTACGTACAAGCTCTAGTTACATTCTTCAACATCGAATTCACCAAGTGCCACAAACGCATTGGCTTCAGCACCGCGCCAGAAGTGCCGTACACACATTGGAAGCAGACCGTCTTTTACTTCGACGAGTACATGACGGTGAAGAAGGGCGAGGAGATTTATGGCGTGTTCTCGATGAGGCCGAATGCCAGGAACTACAGAGATCTGGACTTCAGTATCGAATTGGACTTTAAGGGGGAACTGTGCCAAGTACACGAAACTAATACTTACCGTATGCGCTGATATTCAGTGGAATCAACACCGTGTCCTCTTCCTCCTCCCATTTTTTCATAGCTCATGAGATCATTTAATCAAACCAGGAGTCTCGAGAGTCCCTTACTTATTACGGAATGATAAAAAAAAAAGAAAATGATCGCGTGCCACGTTACAGCAGTACGACGCGCGCAATTAACGATACCGAGATATCGAAGAGCGACGCGAAACCTTTAATTTTAGAAACTACGAGATGCTTCCTAATTAGGCGTTTAATGTAATGACGACTTTTTTATAGAGATTCTTCTATAAAATCTGTGCAAATCTGGAGTAATCAATCGTATTTATAACTCTAAATTTCGAAATTCAACGATAGACGAAATATTGTAATAAGAAAACGAAATGAATTTTCGCGCACAACACTGACTATTCTCGATTACGATTGCCCGTGGAAGTGGAAAAGAGAGAGAAACATCTCGAACACTCATGTCTAGCGAAATCTCGTCATAATGCTTAAAAAGGCATTATTACTTACCATAATGTAACTACTTGTAACTAATACCTCTGGTAATCAATAAAATGTAATTGTGCGCCAAAATTCTCCAAGTCTCGAGGGGATTGTTTGTTTGTTTGTTTTTACATTAGTTTAATTCCGCTTGTACACGACAGAACGCTGTCGAGTGGTTACGCAAGGAAAGCTGCGGGAATGTCACTCCGATATCGATGTTTTTTCTCGCGCCAGTCTTTATTCATTGCCGTACGTTTCTCATCATCAACATTATTGCAACTTTTGTCGAGACACATATATATATATATATATATATGTATATATATATTATATATATATAACGAGCGAAACAAACGCGTTTTTGCAGACAGAGAGCAGAGTCTTCTTTCTGCGAAGAGCACTCCGCATGCATATCTTACGATGCGCACGAGGATTTTTCTCCCGGCGACAGAGAAATCCGCCGCGTTTCTACAAACAAAACACCGTCACCCAGCGACTGCTTTGTTTCCAACGATTCCTCATTCGGTAGCGAGATCTCAATCATTGACTCACAAAAGGGCTTTAGGCTGAGTCTCCTTTGTTTATATGAGCTGCATGCGTCATCATGTTGCTAGACCCTTTAAGCAATTGGCTAATTTCTGTGTCTTGTAATCAGTCCTCAATTGAATAAAATTCAGTAGAACGGTACGATCGAGTGTCATCTGCAATCACACAATGAATCATCACACACACACACACACGCGCGTCTCTGGAGCACGTAGCTGGAAACGCTCGAAGAAAAAAAAGAAAAACCGAGCAACAACGGACGTACCAGCTGATCTCCCGTGCAGACTTGCTTCAGGTTCTCCGGCTTGACCAGCAGCAAATTGCACAGCGCGTGTAGAGTGTCGAAGAGATTCGTCACGAACTCGACCTCGAGTTCCTTGATGCACTTGCGGTACTCATTCATGTCGCATATCGCGCACATTGCGCCGGCCGAGTTGAACTGAAATTGCTGCAGGTGATCGTAGATCACTTTGTGGAATCGGATGCCCAGCTCCTTCAGGGCGGTGTCCAAGTGCCTGCCGTCCAGGGTGTTCCGTATTAGCCGTATCATGCCGCTCACGTACTGAACGACCATCAGGCAGGCCGGCGTGTTCACGGTGTCCACATCGGTCTCCGGCTTGAAGTCGGTCTTCCGTTGCTCGCTCTGCAGGTACATCTTCACCCAGCCCACGATGGCGTTTATACTTCTGTCCAAGCCGGTGTCCAGCTTCATGTCGATCTGCTCCAGTATCGCTTTTTTCTTTAACAAACAGTCAGCGTGTTTGGGCGTCGATCTGTGGGAGAGAGGAAGAACGACGGTTACGGAGAAGTGTCTCTCGACGAGATTTCCGGGGCTGCTGGGAGGCGAAATTCGGAAATAAATACGTTACTTGTAATTACCCGTTACTGTTACACCCTCTTTTTTTACGATTTGGTAATACCGTTATATCGACCAATTGTTCTGAAAAAATAACTTTCCCAATCCTACCGTAAAGACCGTGATATGCGAATAAGGGAGGCACGTACAGAACGAGAGGCAACACGCTGTCGTTGAACTGCTCCTCCAAGAGCCGAACGATCCCGTTGCACTGGTGCACCACGTTGAAGAAGTGTATCTCCGGCTGAGTCCTGCTTTCCGGGATCGGCACGCTCTGCAGGCCCAATTCCAACGCGTAGTCCACGTGCTCGCTTATCAAGTATTGCAGCAATATCTCCAGGATCTGGAGCGCGTTCACGGGCATGTCAACCGGTTGCGAGAGCAACTGGCACCTCTGGAAAGCGAGTTTGCTCCTCTGTAGTATCGCGATCGCCAGCTCCTCCGAGAGGAACGTCTCGCCGCCGTAGTCCTCGATTTGAGCGATGTTGATGTTCGTTCTCGCGCCCAGCACGGCCTGCAGGTCCCTGCGCAGCTCTTGAAAGCCGCCCGTCTGCAACTGTTTCTTCTGATGATTCTTGGACTCGTAGTACTCGATGAGCAGCGCCGCCGACTTCTCCCGGTACGCCTTCGTCTCGATACTGAAAACAGGCTCGGTGACGTGCGAAATTATGATCGGCCAGCCGCGTCATCCGCAAGATCCACAGCACACGATAAGAACGCAAGTGGCAAGACTCGAGCGTCAAGCGAATCAATTGACTACGATTGGGAATTTCAACACGATAATTTGATCCGTTTCTCGACGTTACGATTCTCGAGCGTGAGATTGGCCGATTCGCTCACCACTCGGATTTTGCTCCTTACATGTTTCTATTGATTTTTCCGTCCGCTTCGCCGCGAGGAGCTTACGTGATGTAAGTGTCCAGGTACTTCTGAAAGATGTTCCTGGTGAGTTTGCCGAGGTAGGTGTCGTCGGTGCCCATGTTGAAGATCTTCAGATCGTTGGACAGCTTGACCGTTCGCGTGTACAGGTCGTACAAGTTCCTGAGGTATTTGTCGGAGTCGGTTTTGTCGGCCAGCTTGGCCACCGCGTACTTCTGCAGACGCAAGTGATAAATGTTCAGCACGAACTTGGCCATCACTTGCTCGGGATTGGTGAAGACCTGCTGCATGAGCTTGTGGTACTTGGTGCACATCGGTATTACGTCCTGAAAGACGTCCTTCCCGCCGAAAGAGCCCATCTGGCTCTGCTCGATGAACGCGTCGATGCACTGCGAGTAACCCTTGAAGTGGGCCAACGTACCCGCCAATTCCCTCATGCGCGCCGCGTCCTCCCGGTTGTGCGCCCTTACGAACTCCTCGATCAAGTTCCGCTCAATCTCGTCGTACTTGACGCTGATCTTCTTCTTGGCGTGCTCGAATTTCTCAGAGGGCAGTTCCTGCACTATAAGGTGGAGCTTTTGTATCACGTCCGCCGCGTCGTTTAACTAAAAACATCGGAAATTATTAAAAGAAAGTGACATGTTATCTATTTTTATACTATCTTTGCTCCACTCTGTCGCTAATTTACTGTTATTTATTGTCGATTGGGGAGTTCGCGCTGATACTCACCGAGGATTTGTCCGTGAAGATCGGATCCGTCAACGGACCAGGACTCAGGAATTCCGAGAAGTGTCTCATCAGTTTTTGAGCCTCCACTGCTCTTGCTCTCGGTGTATTGACGCTCTCTAACTGGTCACCCAAGTGCAAAACTTTGGTAGCCACGAAATTGATCCTCTCGTCCAATTGATGAAACAGATCGATGGAATGTCTATTTCTCTCCTGCAGTTCCAATATCTCAAACGCGTGTCGAACCTCCTCTTCCTTCAGCGCAGCTTCTAGCTTGTCACACTTCTTTTGCTGACGTTCCTGTAATATTTGCAAATCCTTGATTGCCTGCAGGAATGTTTCGTGAACGATGACCGGGTCGAAGAAGGTCTTTCCTCCGTCTTTCGTGTTATCGTTGACGGTTCTCCAGGCCAGTCGCTCGACGAATTCTTCGGGATCAAACGGATCCTGCAAAAATCAAATTTCCTTACTGACGTGAGTGATTTGTAAATTTTGCAACGTAAAATTAAATCGATTAAAACCACTATTTCTTGTAAACTCGAGTCGAGCTCAGATTTATAGTTTGATACCGTTACATTTGACAGGTCACCGATGTCCGGTGTACCCGCATAACCAACACATTCAAGCGACAATCATATAATAAAATAAGCGGTTATTTCATGGAAAAAGAAAGATATCGAGACCTGTTCCAACTCCTTCATGTATTGTTGCATCATTTTGAAGCGATTTAAGTTCGCCAAGCAGCATATAAAAATAAGGTTAGGTCACACTCGATCCAGAAGAGCGCACAAGAGTTACAAAATCAGGATGAACATCGCTATCGACGTTATTTATTTATTTATTTATTTATTGTATAAGTAATTCATTGTCAGGCCGGAAGGACTTTTATTTTTCGTTGGAAAGTAGAGACAAGTTTATCCGAACCGCTGTTCGGTCGTGCTACAGAAAGTTGAAACGTCTGTTTGCCTCGTCGCTGAGCTATACTACTTGCGAATTAAAGATCCTTTGACCATCCACTCTCCAATTGTATTTCTGCGAAACAAAAACAAAAGGTTTGTTCGAGCCACCGTTGGATCGTATTTGAAAACAGTCGTTCGATTCGTTTTAAAACAGTATCACTTGAGAATAAAGATCCGTCTGACTTATCATTGAGTCGTACTACGACCACGTTTTTTCTATACAAACGGTGGCGGCGCGTAGCGAAGATTTTGGAATTAACGAGATTGACAGATCGCTCGGCCCAGACTCAAACCTACTTAGCGAGGATTCAAACCAAACAGATGAATGGTTCCTCCGTGATATCGAGAGATGGCGCCACACTGCGTTCCGCGTAGCCGAGCACGATATTAAACGGGATCGTCTCCGATTGATTTTCTAGGTTGTGCCAGTTTACGAAACACGTGGCAAACGACCGTACCACTACGATAATCCTCTTCATCTGCCACCACTACTGTAATGACTATTCCTAACGAGCGTGCATGCGATATCTCTATGCTAAGAAAATGATTATACGGAGAAGTAAAACGGCAACGTCAAAAGTGCAAGGTCAAAGGGCGGGTTTTCCGTTTAGATGGCTGTTTATTCTTTCGTATTTTATATAATTACAGTTACTATATCTGTAAACTTTTTTTTTCTTTTTTTTTTTTCTTCGAGTGCCGTTATCGTATACCCGTCACAGTAGCATTCTCACGATACAAAGATACGACTTTGGGAGATTAAATGTAACTGTAATATCTTAGCTCGTATAAAATATCCCCCGGTTTTCTCTCCCTTTCTCTCTCTTTCGTTCTTTCTACACGATCCACAAGTCGAAACCCCAAAGTTAAAACCCTCTAATGCGACGCTCGGATCGCAATTTAAATTGTAAAAAAGATCGACAAACACTACCGACAACAGAAAAACGCGAACGAAAATTTCACGATGTCTCTCTCCTTGCTCGTAGGCGCACGTGTAATTACATGCGATACAATCTTGCACACGTATATATATGCATATGCATATATGTGCATTATTACCATACAGGTGCGCTATATATGCGTTCCGAGAGTTAATGTTGAAATATTTATTAATATGTTATTAAATTACACTAATGAGCGGTGAGAAAGAAGTTTGTTGGGGTAGGTGGGGAGGGGGGAGGGGGTAGGGCGGCACAGTGATCGTTGCCCGCGCGGAATCTCGCTAGAAAAGGAAAAGAAAAAGGGGACTCGATCTAAGTTTTCACGCGCGCACTTCAAGAACGGAGAACGGAACGAAAGAGACGTGTGGGTGAGCGACATTCTGAGATTGTGGAGTTATTAGAGGAATAGAAACGCGGACACGCCGTGTCGTAGCATGGCCGAAACGCATACATATACTTCAATTGTACACATTACAATTAGGCTAAAAAAAAAAAGAAGAGAGAAAACAAAAGAAACAGAAATCAAAGTGCTTACACTTTATAACCACCGTACACAATGGTATTCGACTTAATCTTCTCAAGATTCTCGGGTCGTCCCTTGTTGCGCACTTGAGTACGTACGTGCGCACGCACGCACGCACGCACGCACGCAGGCAGACACGCACGCACTCGATAAAGACGTTTAAGATCGATGCTAATTCGACGAATTTATCTAAAGTCGAAGTTTTTTTTTTCTTTATGCTATTACGAATAGCGTCGAGCAATCGTCGCGTCCTTTCTCCCTCGGTAAGATTAACTACAACAAAAAAGAAGTAGAAGAGGAAAGAGAAAAGGTCAGGCGAAGAGACTTTGTGCAACTCCGCGCGACAGGAGTTGACGATGGTCCATGAGAGAGAGAGAGTGTGTGTGTGCGTGAGTGTATGTGTGTGTGTGTGTATAATGTGTGTTTTGTATGTAGGATTTTTTTTCTTTTTGCATTTTTCTTCCTTCCTCTGTCTGTTGGTATAAACTGAAACTTCCATGTACGCGCTCTTATGCTCTCCGGTAATAAGTTTATTTTCCGCAGTACCCGGACCGCAAACCGTTAGATGTTTCTGCAAAACAAAAGATTGCGATTGTCTCTTTCACTCGATCGATCCCCTCCCGACGACTCGTGCCCGCTCCAGGTCGGTTCCTCACGTCAACCTCACTATCTCCCTCTCTCTATTTTCTCTCTCTTTCGCTCTCTTGTTGAATATCGCTTACTTTGGTTAGAGGGACGCAAAATACAGTTCTCAGCAGCAGCTCGACTTCGAGGATTCGATTGGACGTCCGTGCTCTATTTTCACCTTGTTGGCCGGATCGCTCGCTCCGCTCGATGGTGGGCCCACTCTGAGTTTGATTTCCGCGGCCATTGTCATAAAAGCTTGCTCTACGTTCATCGCATTCTTCGCCGAGGTTTCCAAGAACGGTATACCGAGCTGATCCGCATATTCCTGTTCGTAACAACAAAATGGCACGGTGTTAACAGAGATGAAACTAGAATTGAACGATACGAGATCAGCTAGCGAGAGACACGCGCGCACACACAGAGAGAGAGGCATGGCACCTCGTTGCTTTACCTTGGCCGTTGTGTAGTCGACCACTTTTTTCGTGTGTAAATCACATTTGTTGCCGACTAGGAGCTTATTGACGTTGTCACATGCGTAACGGTCAATCTCCTCCAACCACTGTTTTACATTGTTGAAAGTCTCCTGATCCGTGCAGTCGTAAACAACGATGATACCGTGGGCACCGCGGTAATACGAACTCGTGATTGTCCTGAACCGTTCCTGACCCGCCGTATCCCAGATCTGCAGCTTTATCGTCTTCCCATCTAGATCGATGGTGCGGATCTTAAAGTCTACGCCGATGGTGCTGATATAACTCTCCGTGTATGTGTCATCGGCGAAGCGCAGCAGCAAACACGATTTGCCGACGCCGGAGTCCCCGATTAGTAGTAATTTAAACAGGTAATCGCTGAAAGAGGGAAACAGCCAGCTGTGTACAGGCGCGTCCAGTGTTCGCGGAGAGAGAATCGCTTTATCGCGAGCAGGGTGCGAGGGAGGGGAAAGGATTCTTTGTTTCCGAGTGAAAACTTGGATCTCCGGATCGGAAAGCAAAGACGCGCAAGCTGCTCCGACGAGTGTTCCGCGAATCGGTTTCTCGCGCATTCCAAAGTTCGCCGATTCCGTCTCCGATCGGTGGGAGAGGGGGTAGGGGGGCACGATCGATATCGAGATCGAGAGACGAGGATCGCACGGGAGCGACACAAAATACACCAAGGCGATACTCACACACAGGAGAGCCGAGTGCCGTGCAAGTAGCGAAAGAGGGCGGAGGGAAGAGCGGGAGGGGAAGGTGAATCTGTCAGACGGCGGAGAGCGAGGGATGCTTTTTTCACGGCTCCTCGGAGGAGTCCATCCCCCGTGCGGAAAAAGCGTCTCGTTGTGCCGCGCGCGCGAACGTCCACGTCGATAGGGACGCGCGCGCGACGATGCGTCTGTCTGTCTGTTGGTCGGTCGGTCGGGGATCCGCTTATGTCTGCGCGAGAAGGTAGTTTACTCACTATTCGGGATTCATCGTGGACATGCTACGCCGTGAGAACGCGTTCGGCTGACGGCTCGTCGTTGGATTAACGGCACGCGCGGAGAATATCGGGCCCAGGGCTGTGACCGCTCCTCGGTAGTTCGCAATTCCACGATGCGCGCCCACGGGGAAAGCGCGGATTCACGGCTCTGTGTAATACGACGACGGAGCTGTAACAATGGCGGTCACGGCAACTCCTCCCAAACCAGCGAATGAGACGTCCACCATTGACGTAATGCCAGAATGGCAGCAGGTGCTGTTTCACTCCCCCACCGCCGGCCGCCGTGACTCCAGTCGATTCAGGCGCGTTCACGCGCGACTTTCTGCTCACCCGCCGCTTCCCGTCGTCTCCTTCGGCACTGACGTTTCCTTCTCGGCCGGGCGGCCTGGAAATTTCACTGCTTCGATTCGATGTATGCCCATACATTCAGGATATTTTCAGAGAGGATGAAGAAACGCCTTTCGTTCGACACGTTAACACGTATTAAAGACGGTTCTCATCAATAACGAGGTCTCGATTTTCGAAGCGATATTTTCACTGGATACATTTGTAAACTCGTGTGCCGAATGTAAATACGAAGAAGAGAACTCGATGAAGTTTTTTTTTAATAATTCATTACTCGTGACATCGTGATGTGATGGTAGAACGCAAATGAAATACAGCCACTCATGGAAAGCAGCCTTGAGACGTGATTGTAGAAACGGCAGGCAATGATTTCTTTTTGCATATTCTTGAGAATATTTACATTAGATATACATACAAGTGTACGCTTGGTTAAGAGATATAGAACAAAATATAGTTTAGCAATTACGATAATCACACGTCTGTCCCACTCTTTGCTTTTTTCTAACTGTGACGTCGCTCCGGATTAATTCCATTTATATAAGTCATCATATTTATACATATCCTTTTTATACCCACACATATACGCGAAAGTTTAATTGCTACGGTTGATATTTAATTAACCAGACAAAGTTGCATCATATGTGTCTCTATTCGACTGTTAATCAAATTTGATATATTTTATGGAACCAGATTTTTGGACCTTGTGAAGTGTCTGATATCTTATTGTTTTATATATAAAGTTGAGTAAGGAAGTGGTAAGTAATTGAATTACTTCAATGCATTCCAAGAAATGACAAGAACGCAATAAATATGCAATATTTATCTTCAGATGCAGCTGTACTTTGATTGTCTACATAAAGTTATTCTACAAATCTGACAACTTGCGCAAATGTTTGTACATAGAAGCAATATTGATGTCGTCAAATTTTCTTATACAAGCTCCTACTAAATTGCACTTCAGAAATGCTGATGGGGAAAAGTTAACCCTGGAAGAGAAAGGAAGCTCAAATGCTGACAACATCATAAATTTTGTTCTGCAAAGCAAGAAACGTTTCAGTATCAGCTTGTGCCTAGCATTTTTCTGTGCAACTCTGATTTTATGGATTATATCAGGAACTTCAGTCCTATTTGTCATATCAACATGTATTTTAACATTACAATATAAATTATTTCTTACATCTATCAAGCAAGGTAAATTATGATTCTCAGACCAAATCTTGGACAGAAAATGCTTTATAAGCAGTAAGGGAATTGCATCATTAACTAATTATTATGCTCGCAGATACATTGCTGGTTGTAGAATCTATAGGTGTACATATTGAGAGTAAACGGATATTTGGCATTTTTACGTCTACCGAATTCTTACCATGGGACACGGTGGAGGACATATTTATCGGTGAGGTCATAAAAGGGGTAAGTTTATGGCATTCGCATTTCCATCAAAAGAGGGACAAAGTAGTCTTACAAATAAATAGGCTTGGGGAATAACCAGTTACTCAGTTAAAAGTCAAGCTAAACATTTCAGCAAAGGGTGCTTTACTGTCTTACAATTATTGTGAGAGAGTCGGTCGGCAGACAGGACTCCAGGAGGTTGGTTCCGCTGTTCCAAGATCTGCTGCCTCAAAGAAAATGCCTGGAATACATATACACACGCTTAGCCAACTTAATTGGGTCAACCAAGAGAAGGAGTCCCTCTTAACCGTGCCCGGCTCTTACTGGCTGTATTACAAGAAAAATATATACAAATTTATCTTTAAATATCACCGTACAGCGAAGTAAGACATCGCGATGCCATTATCTCGTCGTCCTCTCTTATTCGAGATTATTAATTGCGTTAATATTTTCAGAAACACCGCGCAATTTTCGTACGGAAGAGAATTATTTAAGATCATTCGAAGGATTATCAAATGCCATCCGACGCAGGGTCAGCAATTTCGCACGCAGCACCTCCTCGTCACTTACAGTATCCTTTTCTGATTACTTGTTATCTTTGTTTTCTTGTAAGGCCGATCTTTTATAAAATAAGACCGCAGAGAATCTCGATAATCGCAAATCAGTTCCTTCACTCTGCTGCAATTGGGAAAACGCAGGTTGTACGTCGTGGACACGCCAGGACAAGATGTTCGCGATACTGAAGTTCCAGCAACGAAGCAACGCCGCGGCATATTCACACGCGTTCGTGTTGACCATAAAGATCTGCACGGAGGAGGAGCGATCGATATTCGACTTGAGATATCCGATCGTCAGAGAAGCCAACGCGCTTGCTGCTTTCAACGATTCGGATGATGTCGCGGTTATTGACGAGAAGGCCACGAAAACTGTGATACAAGCTGCCGACAAAGAGCCTTCCAGGAAAAGCAGGGTGCATCTGAGCAAGAGAATCAATCAGATTTTGAAGCATAGCAAGGACAAGATATCGAACGAAACATCAGCGCCGGTAAATTCCACACTGCGGAATGACATTGTAGAAAAATCCACCGACGGTCGCGAGAAGTCGAACGGAAGAGTGAAAAATGCGACAACGTGTAGCGCAACCGAAGTGCTGCTCGTCGATGAACATAGCGCGGAACTTGGCGATGGTGCGATTAAGTCTACGGATTGCGACAGCAGAAGACCTAGAGGAAAGGACACGGAGGAAAGTTTCGTTGCTCAGAGGCAGGATCGGTCGAGGGCGGCGAAGAAGAAGGATGAGATTCAAGTTGAGCAGACGGACGTCGGTAAGAATGCGACATCGGGAAACGCAAAATCAAATATTTTCTTCACCTAAGCTTTCTTTCACAGGGACAATGTCGGACGACGTCGACGTCGAAAAACTATCGAATAAAAGCGACGAAGACTCAGGGTGGAAAGAACGCGTCAACAACGAAGCCGATGAGATTGTCGCTGACACCAGCAAAACACCGCATCGACCGCATTTCATCAAGAAAGACGGGGATAACGCGAAGCAAGATCGGGCGAGATCCACCGCCACGTCTTCGTCGATTCCCGACAAGTCGGTGCGGGATTCTCAGCAGGACACGTCAGACGTGAGCGAGAACGTCGTGTTGCAGACGGAAGGTGAGAAGGTCAAAAAAGAATCCACGCGGGAAGAAGAACGTGACGGGACAGCCAACAAGTCGGCAGACAAGCGGCTGGCCTCGACTCGCGCGGTCGATGATCGCGCGCAGGCGACCACTTACAGCAAATCGCACAGAACGCGCAAGCAAAGGAGCAGCCGGGAGTGCTTCGAGAGGAAAACCGTGGCGGACGACAAGCTGTTGCGCTCCTCCAACATCACGGATCTGGTGATGGAGGGTCTCATGTTCACCATCCGGCAGGGTCAAGACAGCGTGGCGGTGATCGAGCAGAAGACCAAGCTGGAGGTGGACGAGGTGCTGGAGAATTCCGAGAAGGCCGAGACCGAGGCCGGGGAGAAGTGTCTGCTGAACTCGAGCCTGCTGGGACTGGAGAACCTGGTGACCATGATCGACCCGCCGCGCGACAAAGACGAGCAGATGCAAAAGATGATCGGCAACAGCGCGTATTCGTCGCCGCTCAATGTCAACGACACCGCGTGTCGTCTCGACGATATTGACTATGTCGATGAAACGACGAACAAATCGAGCGTTTCTGATTACGAGCAGTGCAACATCGCGGACCGATTGAGCCCGGAACGTGGATTCTGTGGGCAGCAACAACGAGCTTGTTCGAACGTCGCGACGAACGACGACAGCTGCCCGACGGACAGAGACGCGATGGGGAAGAAAGAACGATCGATGGAATGGGAGGATGACGGTGAACGGAATGAGGAATGCGCGCAACAAAGTTACGTCGAAATAATCAACGAGGAAAAGAGAGAAGAAATCGACGAAGTGATATTGGAGGGCGAAGAGATTATCGTTCCCGAGGTATTTCCTTTGACGACACATTCACCCGAGAAGGCCGACGCAGGCCCGCCAAGTCCAGGGTTTTCGACGGACGAAATGGATGTCGAAGAGGTCGACAAATGGGACACATCCATGAAAGACCAGGACGAAGGTTCAGCGCCACCGTTTCGCCTTTCTTCGTCCAACAAGGTGCCTATAAGCGAAATCTCGACGACCTCTGAGAAGAGATCCAGCTCGGATAAGCGAGAGGTGAATGTCCCGAGGGTGATCTCGAACAAGACGATCACCGTCGACCAAATGCCACTGGCGCTACAGAAGATGCTGCGACACACACGCAGGTTCCCGCCGGCGACTGCCGCCAGCAGGACTCCACCTGCGCCCAACAACCAGAGGAAGACGCAGAGCGCGACATCTGCGGAGGATGTGATTTCCGAGACGAGCTCTTGGTCGGATTCCACGCCGATTCCACGTGATATCCGTTGGCAGCAGCAGCAAGCTCATTCGGATATCGCGACCAGCAACAGCTACTCGACGAACGAAGACGCGATAGAGAATAGGGAGCAATCAATGGAGTGGGAAAATAATGATGGTGAGCGAGATGAAGAATGCATGCAGCAAAGCGCCTCATCGATGGGAAATCGCGACGTGCGTCTCGATACCGCGAGCGAGTCTGTCATCGAGGTCGTGGATGATCTTGAGAAAACGAGGAACGAAGCCGAGGACGAGTCGCGCATGATGATCGATCTCGAGAACGACGCGGAGGCCAGCAACGACGATGTGAGACACACGGTAGGGAAGAACAGGAACGAGACTCGGCGTACCTCGCAAACCACCCTGTCCGAGGCGCGATACGACTCGCCGAGGATGCTTCAGGACATCACGGAGGACTTCTACCATGATTTGCACACGTACAAGAGCAACGCGATTCAGCAACGGTGCCTCCGGCAACGGCGCAGATCCATGAACAGTCCGGAGGACGTTAAGAACGGCAAAATGCGCATTGAGATGTTCAAGTTCATTCAGGACATGACGGAAGGCGCCAAGGTGGTGTTGAGGCGGTTGAATATGGATAACAAGGTCTAGTTCTTCATAGAGAGGAAAATAGAAGAGGATTTACCTCAAACGACCTGAACGTACGCGACACTGAAAGTGACCTTTAAGGTGACTTTCGCCAGACTGAGGTCGAACTGATCGATGAATGATAATAAGAATTGCCGACGACTCCAGTTTTGTAACTTGTCATTCAACAATATGAATACGACAAGTTAGTATCTGTCTGCGTTAGAGCAAGATGAAACAGCGTCCTTATCTTGAAACTTTTAACCGCGCGTTATACAGATTTTCGCGCGAACAAAATGTATTACGAAATAACTGCGCAGCGATACGTTAACAACAACGAAATTGTCGTTACGAGTTACCGAATAAGGGTGCAGGTAATACTTGACTGATACGGCAATTTTCAATCGTCGATCAGATCCATCAGAATTTGGTGGGAGTCACCCTAAAAGACCCTGAATACCCGCCTGAAGCCGGAGGACTCTAGCGTGCGAATGGCTCGTCATCCGCCCCGCTTCCATACTTTGCTGTATACTCTCGTGGACTCTCCGTACGACGACGTCCTGAAATACGAACGAACTGAGCGAGGGATCTTGGAATTTTTTTTTTCTACACACTACCTCTCGCTCTTTTTTAAGTTTATTTTTTATTTTTTTTACTTTTAATCGGAAAACGCGCGTTGCGCTGCACCGTCGGAAGTCACCGACGTTTCAGCAACTTTCGTGCTTGGACGGGAATAGAACTCGACCTTGTTTTGCTCCTTTTTCTTTTATACGAAACACCTTTCGTACGACTGACGGACGGGTGTACGAGTTGTAGAGAATCTTCCATAGTGAGCAACTCGCGTTGCCCCTCGCCGTGCACATTTCAGCACCCGACGGGAGAGTTTTCTCTCGCCGAAGACTCCAGCCGGCGACTAGATGGGCTGTCGTGACGTGGTTTTGTTATGTATTTTATCATGTAAACTGTTTAACTTGTAGGTAAACTTGTAGGTAACTGTTTAGCGGACAAT
This sequence comes from Dinoponera quadriceps, assembly GCF_001313825.1. NCBI lineage: Eukaryota > Metazoa > Arthropoda > Insecta > Hymenoptera > Formicidae > Dinoponera > Dinoponera quadriceps. The sequence goes on along the minus strand of NW_014554899.1, from coordinate 716,025 downwards.
ATTTTAGCGTAGTCAGCAGTAACGGTTAAGATTATAATGTAAAACAATGTATACACTGTTGTAATATATGAACCTCACGGGGAAGGGGGATAACTTATATAGCGTCAGTTCTGCCGTGTTTTATCGCGCGATCTTCGTGCTCGGTGGTCCCGCATCGTCGTTCATACATGCTGCGATGCAATCACTTCTAGACGACGACAATCGACATTTCACAAGCCGGTTGCAGCACGTCGTCCTCTATTTGCAGCAGCTGGATCTCTCGCGATTCAACGAGGCCTCGCGCAGTCGTATCGAGTCGCGCACGCCGCCGTCGATCTTCGCGCTCAGCACTTTCTCCACCAAATAGCGCATCGCTGAATCTGCAAATTCGGTAAATCGCGCGATCAGTTTCCCCCGCAAGTCGCCCGTCGGTAAAACTGATCGAATCCGAATAAGCTAATCAACAATCGTCAACCTCCAATATTGAATTCGTGAATTCGCTCTGCGACTACCTACCGACATTGGTGTTGTTTTTCGCGGAGGTCGCGTACCAGGCGTCTATACCGTTCTCCCTGCAAAACTTAGCGATCTGCTCGTTGGTCACGGCGACCGATATGTCGCACTTGTTCGCCAGCAGTACGATCGGTATGCTCGACCCGTCCGACAGTGTAACCTTCTCCCTGAGATCGCACAGCCACTTCTTCATCGACTGAAAGGTCGCCATGCGTGAGATGTCGAATACGAGAGCCGCGGCCACTCTACACACAGGTCAGATCAACGAGCGAGGAGTCGATCGATCAGTCACCAGTCAAAGTGAGAGAAAAAACGAACGAGCTAACGAACGATCGAAATCTTCAATATGACCCGGATTACAAATTATGCAAGCTTTCACACCGATAAATATAATACTGTAATATAATACTAGAACGAAGTGTCTATATAAGCAATCTTCGAGACTTCGAAAAGCGCTGTAACTCTTCTACTTGGATAGTTAGAATAGGATCTGCGTCTCACACGCGATTGGCCTTAAGGAACATAATTAAAGCTGTATTTACGCGTATTTGTAATAGACCCTCGTCATGTATCCAAATCTCTCGTGGCCGGCGATATCCCTGAAATTCAGAATCGAATTATCCTTCTCTCCTGGTTTCCCCGTTTATGCGCGATACAGAATTAAAATAAGGGAAAGAAGAAGATTCGAAAAGGCGAAAGAAACAGAATAAACAGAGGCGCGATAAAAATAGATAAGATAGAGGCGAACGTATCGACAGTACCATAGCTGCAAGTTTATTTTAGTGTGTGGATCCCAATCGAGTGATTTTATCGCAAAATCGGCGCCTATGGTAATCTTGTAATTCGAGGAGAACTTCCCTGCAAAAGATAGTTTTTCGGTGTGGCGCCGGCGTGTGGATTAGCGGCGGTCACGCAGCTGCGGCGGCCACGTGTTCTCTTAGAGCGGATCAGCCGGCTTACGTATCTTATTTCTTCTTCCCCGAACTTATACGCGCCCAATGATCTCTCGCGAGCGCGACTACGACGTTTCTCGAGACGTTTCACGCGGACGCACGACGTTGACCGGTCAACGGGTGGTTCTCGCGAAACGACTCTCGAATCGATAACAAACTGAGAGAGCGAGAGAAATCGCAGTTACCTTCCGTGTATCTTCTGACCAGCGCGGTTTTGCCTGAAATATAAGTGTAGAAAATCATCTCTGTTGAAAGTTGAAGAAAATAATATACATGTTAAGATTCTTTAAAAGTGGCCCAAGATTTCAATAACATCTCGCAAAGTTCTACGAATACTTCCCAAATTTTGTCAAACTTTTCGCAGACTTCGAATACTTGATACGGAGAATTTTCACGAGAACTTTGTTTTTTTCGCAGTTCTTAAGGTGATTCCGAGATCTTGCGGAAAAATTTGTAAGAAATGTTTCGTGTGAACGAAAGTCTGATCTCTTATTATTTCTCCCTGTAATAAATACGTGTGACTCATCGAGCAGACACGTTTATACAATCGGCAAAAGTGGAATGATTATCGCAGATTAAGTCCGCCTATCTTATCGCACACCGAAGAAAATGTAACAATTTCTATAAGCGTCAACGATACGTTAATATCGGCGCGCTTAAAAATCATTCGTTCGCTGAGTGACGCGTTATTAAAAAGCGCATAAACGGATTCACCGTCACTCACCGACACCATAGTCCCCGATGACGAGGAACTTGAAGAGATGCTCCTTCTGACCGAAGTTCGATAGAACGAGATCCGAGTCTCTCCTGGACCTCCGTGAGTTCATGTTTGCCGACGTTCGATCCACTCGTCGCATTTTATCGCGCCCCGTGCGACTCGCGCAACACTTGGCCGTATCGACGGCGAGAAATGATAAACAGAAGATGACGGACGACTGACCTCAGGGGTCGACTTTTGCCGTCTACTCGCTTCCCCACGTTTGCGCTCGTATCAGCGCTGCCGCGCTATCTCACCGTTGTACCGTCGCCGTAAGCATCGTCCGCTGACATTAATTAGGCTGCGGACGATGTAATAATGTATCTCCTCTCGCGTCGCGCAGGATGACCGCGTCTCGTTCAGATATTTCCCGTTTCTGATCCGCCAAGAAGCCGAAAGCTCGTCCTGTAAATGCCCGCTTGTCAAAATTGTTTTAATGTCCTAAGTATTATTGTAGAAAAAATACATACACACAGTAACGTACCGTAGCGCTCATCTTCTTTTCCTCAGCATCATTGGTTGTTGTTATTTATAAACAGTAGGCCTGCCGTTTATCTCTACCGCATTCCTGCGCGAATAAACTGAAACACGCAACCATTCGAACCTCCGGACATTTTTTTCGTCATCATTTCACACTCGGTGGTGGTCTCCCACGTTTCTTGAATTTATTCGGATTCTCGCTCACCTTCATATTTTTCTGAAATGAAAGATTTCGATCCTGCATTTAAAAAATGTCGAAACAAAAATGGGAAATGGGGGAGAGAAAAGGTGAGAAAAGGGTGCAGAAAATACATTCGAAGAACTTCCCGAAAAACGAAACTCCGGAATATGATGGGCTATCGTTGATCCTGCGTATCTCAGATTGATTTAGAATTTAATGCAAAATTTTGGATTAGCTGCAAAAGTAGCAAAAAAAAAAAAGGTTTTAAACAAACCCCGATAATTTAGCGGTAATCGGGGAAAATTTTCAAATTGAATTTCAAATTGCACGTTGCGTATTGGCTACTCGACAGCCAATGGGAGAATCGGTTTTGCGGAGACGACGTTGCTAACTGCAGTTCCTAGGACAACGAATACACTCTGTCTTCAGCTGCACATTTCATCGATTACCAGGTGTATGCATAAGTTTTTTCCGGTTTAACTAAGAGATGGCGCCAGCGAAAAGTACGCAGCGTATTAATTTGACACATACGTCATTTTGTTCGTCTGACATTTAAAATACAAACACACACAAGTTGAGTCCGCCAAAAACTAGCGTCTTTGTTTTATCGTTCAGTGATCATGTCGAGTTTTGTGCCTGAAAAAAAACATTTGCGGCACGCATTGCTTTTCTTATTTAATCAAAAGAAAAAGGCTGTTGAAAGTCATCGTTTGCTGGTAGAAACATATGGTGAACACGCTCCATCGATTAGAACATGTGAGACATGGTTTCGACAATTTAAAAATGGTGATTTCAATGTGAAAGACAGTGAGCGCTCTGGTAGACCACAAAAATGCGAAGACGAGCAATTGCAGGAGTTATTGGATGATGACTCAACTCAAACTCAACGGCAATTAGCAGAAGCATTACATGTATCACAAGAAACAATCAGCAGACGTTTACGAGCAATGGGAAAGATCAATAAACTCGGTAAATGGGTCCCACACAATTTGAATGAACGTCAAATGGAAAATCGCAAAGTCACTTGTGAAATGCTGCTTCAACGCCACGAAAGGAAATCATTTTTGTATCGAATTGTGACGGGTGACGAAAAATGGATTTATTTTGAAAACCCGAAGCGGAAAAAATCGTGGTTTTCACCTGACGAAGCCGGTCCACCAACACCAAGGCCAAATCGCTTCGGCAAGAAGACCATGCTCTGTGTCTGGTGGGACCAGAGCGGTATTGTGTATTATGAACTCTTGAAGCCCGGCGAAATCATTAATACACATCGCTATCGCCAACAAATGATTAATTTGAACTACGCATTAATCGAAAGACGACCGGAATGGGCCAGAAGACATGGCAAAGTGATTTTGTTACACGACAATGCGCCGTCTCACACAGCAAAACCAGTGAAAGACACCTTGAAATCGCTTGGATGGGACATCCTTCCGCACCCGCCGTACTCCCCAGACCTGGCGCCATCTGACTATCACCTCTTCGCATCAATGGGGCACGCGCTCGCAGAGCAGCACTTCAGCAATTTCGAGGAAGTTGGAAAATGGCTCGACGAATGGTTTGCCGCAAAAGACAAGCAGTTTTTCTGGCATGGTATTCATAAATTACCTGAAAAATGGGCGAAATGTGTAGAAATCGATGGCCAATATTTTGAATAAAAAAAAATTAATTTCCCTTGAAAATTACGTGTTTTTTTTTTACCAAAAAGCCGGAAAAAACTTTTATCCTCCTCTTTTTACCGCCTTCCGATGCCTCGATTGCATTTCTTTCACTTTGAGTGCAGTCGAAAAGACTGTGGTAAATGCAAGAGTCGTGCTCGCATTTCACTGGTTGATTCCGGAGGGAAGTCAATTCCCGGCCCCTAGGTTGCGCTAGTTTGCGGCATTTTGAAATTTCATGTGGGCACCATATCGCGTGTAACCGTTCGTCTACTATCGTGAGAAAAAGAAAATCGTTTGAGGACCTTTCACGGAGGACGTTATGAAGCACTGAGCTGAAGACGTAATTCCGAAGAACTTTGTCGAGTGACGCACACTCGAGACTGGACGAACTGATATTCGCGGCGTAACTTGCTCGCACGCCGTGCGCGTAGAGGTTAACCGGCATCCAGCGATAGCGAGATGATCATCGAGACCGAGAAGAAGAGCTGCAAGGAGCTGCTGATACAGCGGATGCTGCTCGCCAGCATATCCAGCGTGACGCTGCAATTCTTCCTCCTGTGCTGCCTCGTGCTCTTCACGAACCTGAGCACGGACTATGCTCACTGGCTGTACGCGACCTGGTCGGCCTTCATGTCACCACGTATGTGGATCTACCTGCTGATTCTCATCACGGTGACCTTTGTACAGGGTTTCCTCTGCAGCAAAATCTACTTGCGCAGTCCATCTTATTACAAGAGCAGATTCACCAAGCTATGCTCGACCCTCACGACGCAAAATCTGCTGTTGTGCGCCTTGTATATCATTATCGGCGGTACCCTCGTCTGGCTGTACTTGTCACTGATGGGTGGCAGGTACAGTTCACCGGTCGTTAAGTGCAGCACCTTGCAGGACAATTGTCTGGCGGAGGAATACTATTTCCTGTTACTCAGTGGCTTCTGGAATGGATTCTACTATTCCCTCAAAAGCGACAATGTCACCCGCAGGTATTTCCGCTTCCCCATCATAGCACAGTCCAAGTTCTGCCGGCTGAGACGCAGCATCTGCGCTGTGCTGCCCATGTTGACGATCTCCTCAGCTTGGTCAACTCTATATTATACCATGACTTACTACTTCCTGGGATCCTACTATCGCAGCACACTGTCTGCGTTGTCAATGCAGATAGAGCAGTCCGATGTCTTGGACACTGTATCCAAGCTGCTGAACTTTACGCTGATATCGCGGCTGTGGCTGCATCAGTTCCTCTTTGCACTTACAATCAGCAGCACACACCTGTTGTTCGAGATCTACATGACCGAGTGGGTGTGGTTCAAGATCGGCACGAGCGGCACATTGAGCTCGGACGACTCCGAGCTGACGCTCATCGACGCAATCTCCATGGACAAGGTGCCGATAATACAACATTTGGGCTACCTGGACCTGGTCACCATAGCTCAGAAGGAGCAACGCAGGAGGGTTTTACTGTTCACTCTCAGCCAGCCAGGTGGTCATCCGTACAACTGGAACTGCGTGGTGCAAAAGTGCATGGATCTCCTGAAGAACTTCACGATCAATCTCAACACCATATGCTTGAAATTGCCGGATAAAACGTTTTATACCGCTGCACCTCTGACGACGATGGTCGCAACGCAGAACAACTACCTGTATCGCATGCGGAAACTGGTGCAGGAAATACCGCCGCCGACGCAGGAAATACCGTTGCCGTCGGCTATACCGATGATGATATCGACGACGATGCCAACGACGATGCCAACGACGATGCCGACGACGACCGAGATCGACGCAAAAGTTGATCCCATGTGCAATGGCTGGTTCGTTCAGAAGTTCATTAAGCAGAAACGAGACGCCTTGGTGATTTACCTGCTCTCCAAGCCGCTCATCAACTACGTCTTCGGCGAGCAGGAGGAAAACAAGATGCGCTACGTATTTTCCAACGGCCAGTTAGTGATCTGGGCCGTCGAGGCGATCTCGTCGCTTACAGTGTCCTCGTTAACCGAGGATTCCTACGGTATCGTGCAGAAGGACGTGCCGACCATCATCTACGTCCTGCTGGCGGTGAAGCAGGCTCTCGACAAGCTGCACAAATCGGGTATGTCGGTCAGGAGACCCCAGACGGAGGACAAGTCGACCAGGGAGATCTTCACGTCGTTGCGCAGCACGATTAAGCGCAGCCTCTACAGAATCATCACCAACTTCGAGCCGTACATCAACGATCTTTACCTTGAGCCAGTGAGAATAGAACAGCTGCAGAATTTTCTCAGTTACAAGGAGTGATTTTGTAAATATTCATCTTCACCACGAAGTGTACTTATGACTCACCGGGCGAAACCGTAAGCCGAGGGAAACGCTGCATCTTGAATTTATCGTGCGACGTATATTGTATTTCTTCTTCGCTTCGAACTGTCGACAAAATGCTGCGTTTCAGGCTTATCGTGTTCGCTCGCACCCTATGGACTCGAGTTAACATTTTAATTTTTATCTTTTACCCGCGTGGGAGACGACGTAATAGTCTCGTTAGTAATTGTACAGTCGAGAGTATCTGCATTGAAATATGTATGTTGACGAAACCTATTACAGCAGTTGTGTATGCAATGTAACACACGCACACTGGGACGGACAAATATCTCAATGTAGGTACATTATTCGATATTTGTAATTTAAAATATAGCTGGTAAGATAAACGGATATTTCTTTCAAGATGCGTTTACAGTGCGCATCATTCGGAGTCTACAATTCGTTCGCGCGTTCTTATCGTGTACGTTGCTCAAGAAATAATTGTGGAATCGCACCGAATGGACGGTTCTACTAAATAACTTCGCGCAATCTACAAAATCGCGAGAATATGAAATGCAATTGTAAAAATAACATGGATATTTTTTCAAAACGTATATTGGTTCCGCCAAAAAAAATAATCGTGGAATCATGTTAGGTGTACGGTTTTACACTGAATAATGTAATATCGCGCAGACTACAAGATACACAAATATATAAGATGTAATTGAAAAAAATAACACGGATATTTTTTCAAGACGCATTAGTCTGTACCATTCGGTATTCATTGTCCACCTGCGTTTTTATCATACACCGCTCAAGAAGTAATTATAAAATCGTATCGAGTGGACGGTGTTCTACTAAATCATTTTGCGGGCAAACTACGAGAACCACAAATACAAATAAAATGTAATTGATAAAATAAAGATATTTTTCCAAGATACATTAGTGCGCACCATCTGGAGTCCAATATCCACATATTCTTATAATGTATATTGCTCAAACAATAATTATGGAATCGTATCGAACGGACGGATCCACTAAATAATCTCAGTCTTCTACGAGGACCACAAATACGAGAACAAATAATCGTAATACGAGTACGTTTAGCAAAGATTAAAACGCATCGGTAAAGAAGTACTTAAATATTTATTTTTACAAACTTAAAAAACAGCGTACACACGATATATTACGATACGTAACGTGTCGCAACACAGTTCCCACATCTTATTTACTTACACGTTACATTTTTCTTAGATTTTGTACAACGCTGATATTGTAAAGTAACTTATCCCGCAACATATGCCAGTTCTTCGTTTGCGCCTCTTGGATTACCTGCAGGTACTCCCGTAGCGCGGGCTTTCCCGTTAACGTCGGGCCGTGCCACTTGAGAAACACCGCCAGGTAAGCCTGCGACAGCTCGAAGTCCGTCTGTCGTACCATCATGTAGCGGATCATCTTCATGAACTGTACCAGTAACGTGTGGGCCGAGTGCTCGTCCGCCGACAATGACTGGATTTCGAAGTCGATGGCACTGACGTTCATCGCCTTCAGTATCTCCACCACGTCGCGGAAGTCGTCGGTCTCCTCGGTAGACCGCAGACTTCTGCCGAACGACGTGAGATTTCGCAAGGTGGAGTGTACGCTCCGCTTTTCGTCCGTCTCGCCGATCTTCAGGTCCGAGAAGTCGAAGCGCAGATTCAACGACGGCACCGTGGGCAGGAAGAACGGTGCGGTCTCCGGCACCTTGGGCGCCTGCTTCGGCTTGTTTCGCTGCTTGATGATGTCTATGTCGAGCAAATTCTGCCACCTCGTTTGCGCCACGGCGGACATCGTGATGAGATCGTCGTCGAGCTGATCGGGCGACACGTAGTCCGGCTCCACGGCGACGTCATCGTCGTCGGGCTTCTCGCTCTCCACGGACGTGCCGGGGAGCTCCATCTCGGGTATCATGTACTCCTTGCCGATGGCTCTCAGCGAGATGTGCGAGAAGAGCATGCGATTCGACCACAGGAAGACCCCCAGGTTGCCGGCATGCGTGGTCGCCAGAAACTCGCCGGTTGGGGAGAAGTTCAGGGACGTGCAAGGTTCAGGAACCTGCAAGTATATTCGTTGTGTCCAGCTCGAGTATTTTCTCAACAGTCATTTCTCGTCAATCTGAAAGCGAATTCGATCACCCTACGCCGGATTACACACTAAAGGCCGCTACACATCAAATATCCAAGTACAATGGCACAACATAAGCACTTTCATGACGAAATAATGTATATTCTGCTGAATATACGCAACAACATCGTTATTATGTGTTTAATCGATCAAAATGATATGGTGGGTCTAAAATATAACAGCCTCCGATGTGCGATAATTCGGTATTATGCGGGTGATCGAACTCGCTATGAATAACGTGAAGTATCGGTCGATGTTTGTTAACGTCGAGTTTACCTCAAAGATGTCTATCATGTGCGAAGACGGTATATCCCAAGTACGAATCGTGCCGTCCGTAGACGCTGTGGTCAACCACCTGGAGTTGGGGTTGAAGCACGCGTCTGTTATCTGGCTGGTGTGTCCTTCGAAACGTCGAACTATCCTCCTAGTATCCATGTCCAATAGCACAATGATGCAACTTTGCAAGCATACAGCTACGAGAGAGCACTCATTGTGGTATCGTATCCACTCGATCGAGTTCTGCAGCTTCAATATCGTCCTCGCTGCATTTACACCTGACGAAAAACAGGGTTTCCTATTGAAACTTCGTGTTCAGTGGTACCAGGAGGAGGAAATATCAGATTCTCACCCGGGAAATAAATTACATAATACTATAGATAATTTATACATTAATCAAGTATCTAGAATACCCGGGTATTAAGAACAGAAAATTTCACATTACTGTATTTTACACGCAAGATACACGTACCTTTCTTGAAGGGCTTGAAGTCCCAGAATTTGATATACGCGTCAGTGCCGGCGGTCATGACAGTTTGCATCAGATCATCGACCATGACACCCTTGACTATGGCGCCCTGGTGAGCGCCCTCGTTGAAACCATTGGTTACGACCCCATAAGACGCTCTGTGCACACCCGATTGGATGTTGAACCTGTCCACGTGCCCAGTACTGTAGCCGATCACAACGAAGTTGCCGCACTTGGTCACGTACAGGCAGGTTGCCTTGACTTTGCTAATGTCTTTGAACCCGTGAGGCCTGAGCTTCAGCTCGCCCATCTTCTGCAGATAAGTCGACCACGTCGAGACCACGGATATATCGTAATGTATCGCCGCTACGTTACACCATTCTTTCTCTCTCGTTGTCCCGGCGGAGAAGTCGACGATCGGCGGCATCAGCAGCGGGTCCTCGACCAAGCGAGACCTCCTCTTCGAGGACTTCCGATTGAACGATGCTCTGCCGAGGCTTCTGTTCAGTATCTCCGTGACAGTGGAGAACAGCCGGAGCGAGGAGTCGCTGCCCGCGGTCAGCAGGTAGTTACCGTCGTTCCCGTAGAAGCGCACCAGCGTGGGCGGCTCGCCGTGACCCTCTCGTATCCGCAGGAGTCTGCCTGCGCCGGCGGTCGAGTCGAATATCCATAGCTTCAGGGAATTGTCAACCGAGGATGTGGCCAACATCGGTTCGTTCGGTATGTACTTCATACCGGTGACGGCTGCGCCGTGCGCTTGGCAAATCTGGTTCTCCATCCTGCGATGCTCCAGGTTCCACAACACGATGTGACCGGACGGACTGCTCGTTGCCATGATCGGCTGGCCGTCCGTGCGGAAGCTGATGGATACCACCGAGCCCCAGTCCTGCACCAGGTCGAAGAGGCTCTCGTCGTACTTGAGATTGTGCAGGATGATCTTGCCGTTGCTCAGACCCACAGCTACTACATCTAACGCCGGAGCTTGCTCCAACGCGGTGACTTTGCTGTCCCATCCCTTGAACAAATGAATCATCTTCAGATTCTTGATGTTCCACAGCTGCAGCTGGCCCTGCTCGCTGCCGAATAGGATCTTGTTCATGTAGGTGTTGGGATGCATCATCGTGGTGATCTTGAAGTTGGTGTTGCTGAAGTTCAGCTCCGACAACAGTGTCTCCTCCTTGATGTCCCATATCCTCAGGGCGCTGCTTTCGTCGACCGACAGCAAATGAGCACCGAACGGCAGCAGGAGGTGCACCGGGCACTCGTGATCCTTGTAGGTATGTTTCAGCTCCATCCCTCGGCGCCATGCGTATATGTTGGTCGCGCTCGCTGTGTACACGTGGAACGTGTCGGTAGCCAGGGCGGTGATATCGTCCGGATGTTGGCCCGACACGCTCAACAGCGTGAAATGCTTGCAGTCGTACGTGTGGAACGCCCTGCCGATGCAGGTGACGATGAAGTGCTCCTTTCTCCTGAGGATGTACCGTGTCACCAACGGTATGTGATTGCTAACGTAACCGAGCGCACGGTTCCGTGCGAATATCTTGCTCTGCACCATGCTGCGCGTTTCTCTTCGTCCGCTTCGAGACGAACGTCCGAACCTGCTGGCACAGGTTATGCCGCTTTAACTCGGCAATCGCGATCGAAACACTCTGACAGACTCGAAGGAGAACTTATTCTTCTTCTTCTTCGTTTGTACGGCTATCGGGCGTCCGAGCATCCCCTTTGTTTACAGACTTCACAAACTCGAGAAAGATTACGGTCGAGATCACGCTTGGTGCGCGGCAACTGCGAGGACGAACGGAGGAGAAAGAGGAATGCTGTGAATTTGTAGCACGTGGTCCGATTTCGGCATGAAGAACATGCAATCGTTGTTACGCGGTGAGAAACGATGCGGTAGCCAATAAACTTACAGCTCTTATGGTGGTAAACAGTACGTTGATTGGCAGAAGCCATTCAACTCATCCGCCCTCTCGCGGCTATATATCTTGGGTCTGTTTCTCTGCTGTAGTGGCTCTATTCCTCTTTTTCTTGAGATTCAGTGAGGGAAAGAGAGGAAATGAGAACTAATACAGCAATAATGCAGCAATAAAAAACATTCCACATTAGTTTCTAGCGAATTTGATCGAATGCATTAGTACTCGCTAATGGTGTTTTCGATCTTACTGACCCGACTCGGAGTCATCGTATTGCATTCTGATTGGTGCATTTCTCGGATATTTAAGGACATTCTACAATGCATCGCAAATGCCCCGTCGTTAATCGCGAAAAATAGCAATTATCAGTTACAAAGTGCTATTTTGGATTGCAATGAGACGTTATTATCAGTTGCTGTCATCAAGGAGTTAAAAATTGAGCAACTTTAGTAACTACGACTGTTTATTACAGCGGAAATGCATCTTGTAACTAACTAGCAGTTGCCACCTTTCGCGATTGGCGGCGTTGTATTACAGAATACTCTTTACAGTTTTATTTGTAGACGTTTAGCGTGTGAAGTCGCGCGAATCTACCGATTTCGGATAATTTCTGGTTGTACCTGCCACGTACATTATTTGTTATGGACGATTTACAGTATAGTTTTGTGTTACTTATTAATTACAGGACAAATTGTTTTCTGCTTTGCTAATTGAAATAAATTTAATAATAAATAAATAAATTTCTGCTTAAATCCCGGGTACTTTCGTAAAGAAATGGAGGAAACGTGAGAAAGGAAATTTTCGTCTGAAGTTATGACTTGCATTATTCCTAATCTATAATGTTCAACGATCTTGATAATAAATAGTGAACTTTTTCAACGATTTACAGAGAAAATTATCAGAAAAGTGTACAGAAGCCAGACGAATTTTTACAAATCTCAGGCGACATGGCAAACACTGGTTTATTAGTTTTGACGAATCCTGCAAGGGTGAAAATGCTACTGCCTGTAATTAAGAAGCACGTTTTGAAGACGCTGTACATACAATACCTCCCGGAAAAGAGCATCTTTGCGTCAGGGAAATACGATAATAGTAATACGGTGTCGTTGCAACGGAGAGGCCTGCAATGCTCTCAGAACATTGTGGACATTTATGTGAACACGTCTACGATCTCCCCCAGGCTCGATGTCCGTGTCTTGCTCACTAATACAAAGTATCCCAACAGATCTGTTATAAACACCAAAAAACCCGTAGAAATAGTTATCTTCGATCGGATGTGCAGTAAGAAAGAAGCTGACTCATTCATACAAGACTGCTTAGCCAATATGTCAGTGGACTATAGCTTTGTCACTTGCAACGACGATCAGGATCAAATCGATCATAAAGACCCAGAATGTCCCTCTGTTCAAAGGGTAAACACTTATAGGAATGTAGTGCTGGGTGGCACATTCGATCGATTGCACAATGGTCACAAGATAATGTTGAGCGAAGCTGTTCTACGTTGCACAGAGAAGCTTACTGTTGGTGTAACTGATACGAATATGATTTCTAGTACGATTTCATTGTTTATATTATTCAGTCCCGATCGATTTAAGTGTATAACAGCAATAATTCTAGTGAATTCGCAGAAAGAAAATTATGCGATAATACATTATATCGTACAGTACTTTAATATGATATAATATGAAATATTTTCAGGTAAAATATTATGGGAGCTTATAGAACCGTGTACAAAAAGAATAAAGGAGGTTAAAGAATTTCTGGAGGATGTAGACTCTTCGATAACATATGATGTTGTTCCTATCAATGATATGTACGGACCTACCAAAGATGATCCAACGTTTGAAATGCTAGTTGTGAGTCAGGAAACAAAGCGTGGCGGTGACAAAGTCAATGAACTGCGGTTGCAGAAGAATTTGGGTAAACTGGATATTCACGTAGTAGAATTGGCAAATAACGAACATTATAATGAACATGAAGAAGCCAAGATCAGCTCGAGCAATCACAGGATACGATTGCTGGGCATGAGGCTTCAACCTCCTGTAAGTGTTCTGCACTTACAACACAATACAAAATGCAATCAATATTTTCTGATATATGAGATTTTTTTATGTCGCGTTTAAGTATTACAGGATTAACATCTATTTTTAACAACTCTTTTGCTTAGAGGTTAAAGGACAAGCCCTTGAAGCCATACATCATCGGTTTGACAGGCGGTATTGCGAGTGGAAAATCTTCAATCGCTGAAAAATTACAAAATCTTGGCGCTGGTCTTGTGAACTGCGATAAGTTAGCTCACGATTTATATTTACCTGGAAAAGTCTGCTTCCGTAAAACAGTCGAGTATTTTGGTCCTTCCATTCTCAATTCCGATGGATTTATAGATAGAAGGGCACTTGGCAATATAGTGTTTAACGATAAGGTATGCATTCATACATAATTTCTTACAGTCTATTATTATCTATAATTTAACAGATCATACATGGATGTTTTTTTGCATCTGACAGAAACAGTTGGATGAGCTAAATAAACTGATTTGGCCTTGGATTCTAGAAGAAGCTAAGAAAAAGGTAGCTACTCTATATTCCGAAGGTCACGATGTTATTGTGATGGAAGCAGCGGTTTTAATTCAAGCTAAGTGGCAGAACGTCTGTCACGAGATTTGGACTTGCATAATTCCGCAAAACGAGGTGAGTTACTGAATAATTATATTTGTGTATCTATTAACTATAAACATTTGTTTATGTCTTACAATTGTACAATATGTTTTTCCATCAATTACATAAAATATTGAATATGAATATAATAATAATAATAATCAAATGACAATAATCGATAAATAAATAATCAAAATATATGCCATATTTAAAAGTTTGATATATTCACGTAATTTATAATAAATTCTTTTTATTTTATTTTTATTAAATATATTTACATACAGGCTATAAAACGAGTAATGGATAGAAATGGACTATCTGAAGAAGCGGCAAAATCGCGAATTCAAATACAACCGAGTAATACAGAGCAGGTTAAAGAAGCGAATGTTGTCATATGTACTTTGTGGAATCACAGCATTACACAGACGCAAGTGGAAACAGCATGGAAGGAATTGACAGCTACGTTATTCGAAGAATCGCGGGATAAATGAATTCTACATACGGATAGAAGATTCATCTATTTTTTAACAGACATATATATATACATATGTAAACGAATGATAGAATCCTTTATGCATGTGGAATAAAGAATTACTTTCTTATGTGATTGAAAACCAATGACAGTAACGAATTACTTTTAAAATATTATTTCCTCACGTCTGATGATAATTGTACAAAAAATTTAGCTCTGTGCGGAAATAATATTCCCATAATAATATAACCATTTACTTTGTGATACAATTTTGTACGTACGAAATATCGATAGTGTATTATTATTTAAGTGCACTTGTCACAAGGAGTGTAAAAAAGGATAATAATAGATATATGTTAATAAAGATATAAAGATATTGAAATGTATAAAATAATATCTTCATATATATACTGCCTATATATACATATCTAGAAAACACTACGATGCTGTAAAGATGCTTTGAGAAAATAAGACGTCCGAAAGACGTCTCTGAGACATCTTTTAGACACGTGTGGATATATATACATATTCTTGATCTATGAATATATATTATTTAGCGAATAATATATTATCGCTCAATATCAGTTTCTCTTCCTTGTCCTCTTGCAAATTCGTCATCAAGGCACTTAGGAATAAGCGAAAGTCGGTTTTCAATTTATCACCACCTTCATCGACGTTACACTTGACATGAGAGACACTTGAGAAGCTAGACGCTTTATCAGATAGTTTCAAAATTAATCGGGTATATATATATTTTCATCTGTTTTATACTTTATACGAAAACTTAAACGTTAACTCTTGAAATCCGATTCTACGATACGTGCATCATCGATACTTGCGAATACTTACAAATGATCTTCGACGCATTCGATGCAGCGTTATCGGGATCGAAATGAAGTATTACGCAGCTATTCGGACCCAGCTTCGAGCCGTTAACAAAGTAATCGTAAAATTCTTTCAATTCTTTCGAAGAATCCGGCATCTGCGCGCTGTACACGAGTATCACACCGTGTACACCTTTGCGCATAGCAGACCAGCAATTCTTGAATCTGCAAAACGTCCGCCAACGTATTCCGTTTTGCCGTTCATGCTGAGAGGTCCCATCTGGCAAGTGAATATATTGCTCCCTACTTGTGATCTCCGCTGCAATCCCACAGCTCGATGTCTCTCAAGATACGCTCGTTGTTCACCTCGACGTCGTCCACTTCGAACTCGAGTATTCGAACCCCCTGGGTGGGGTGATAATCGTATGAGATTTCCGTGGCGTCCGCCAGAAAATTCGCTATCGTTGTCTTTCCGCTCTAGATAAATACACAAGCACGATCATTGTTTCCGCTTTCACTTTGCTTTAATAATAAAACATTTCGCTCGGAAATGTGCGTTCGAGACATTCGCGCACGGAGAGAGAAACGGTAAATCGTCTTACCCCAGTCGGCCCTATCATTACTAATTTTAACGTATGCATTATTTGACAATGATTGTCGCATGTGTACCATTATACATGACGCGAGCATACACAATATAGTGTATATTGGTGTTTGGCAATTGTTGCTATAGTGATTGTCACCTGTACACGTGGTATAATCGATTTTGTCAGGGAAGTGAACTTATATATATGACCCGCTAGAATAGAGCTTAATGTCAAATCAATCTTACAAATCATATTGTATATATATATCTGTATGTATATATACATAAAATTCAATTTCTCACATTGTGTATAAAATTGTAAAATTCATCCGAATTAGTTTTCCACCAAAAGTCAGAGACAACGTATCTCTGATTTGTCGCAGATTAATTTGTTTTATTACGAAATACATCCAGTTGATTTTGTAAATAAACGTAAAAGTAACCACGCGATATGTGAAGTCATGATTTTATTCATTACACTGATATTCTTATACATGTATTGTGGTGTCGGTCTCTCTAACCTTAATAATAATACAATCAATTATTCTTGCTGTCAAAATAAGATTATTACAGCAATAAACACATGTCACCGATATAAATTCATTACAATAATAATATGCCCGTTACGTCAGTAATTATGATAGAAGATACAAGCTACTTGCTGCGTGTAGATGTATTGTTATATCGTGAAGTACATTTTTTGTTGTAATGATGGGAAAAGGTCTTTAACAATAGGTAAATATCATGAGATAAAATATGCTACAATTTATTTAGAATGTTCGTAACTATATGAAGATATATTACTACTAATGAAGATATATTAAACATCATTTTTGCAAATATAATGTGGTGATATTGATATTACATATATGGATGAGACCAATATTATACTTACAAATTTTACTTGTACAATAGTGCAAATCAAAAAGTACTTTGGAAAAATCGTGATTCTATCAAAATTGAAAAAAATGTATTATAATCAAGTTTATATTAAATTTTATTGATATTAAGTAAACAAACCACAAAATATACATTTTACATTTTAATACATATAGCTATTCCCAATTGTAACGCACTTTTAAAAACTGTTCTATTTGTAAGAATTTAAATTTACAGTTCATATGTTCATGTAAGTTATACTTCTATAAAATTGGCCCCATCCTTACATACATGTACAATTTTTAATAAGTTGAAGATTAATTCTATGTCAGTAAAATTGTAATTTTTATTTATGCACTTAGCGTCTCGCGGCTACGCTATCGTGTATCGCTTATAATCTTCAATGATTACGTTACATCATGAAAAGATATAGTATAATCGCATATCGCGTCTTCCATACTATTTGATGGAAATATACATTTATAGTATACGATTAGATGTGAGAATTAGTCTCAGAATTTCTAAATTTTTTATGAAAATAATATGACGATTCATGTGCAGTAGACTAACAATTATTCGTGATATTAATTCATGGTTTTGTTAAGGGAAAGTAAAAAAAAAAAAAATAAAATAAAAAAGGGACAGTACACAGGAATTTTAAATACCGAATGTTTCTCGTTTCGTTTGCTTTAATCTACTGCCATAGATTCTTTAGGAGCATCCTCAGGATAAGATAAGCCATACAAAGCTAACAGAGCTGCTTTAGCTGCTGCTTTCTTGGCATCCTTCTTGTTTTTAGCTGAAACAAAAATGTTCACTTGTAATCGCATGTCAATAGTTTGAGCTTTTCACGATACAGTCGTTCCGCAAAGTTCGGCACATACCTGTTCCTGAATAGTTGACCCCGTTAACTTCAACGGACAGAGTGAACATCGTGTTTGGTGGATTACCAAGACGATCAACTTCAACGTAGGTTAGCCCAGGTCTCATCTGGTTCAATAACATAACCGGATGGATGTTCGTAGGATTCGGCGGCAGTTCCTTCTGTGTAGGAGCTTTGGGCGAGCCACTGTTCTCTTTCTTGATTCCTTTCACAGGTGGCAAGCCAGGACGCGTGACCGGGACCGACGTACCTTGATTATGCCATTCGAGGAAAAGCTTATAGAGCGCGAAACTGGCCACTGAGCTCCACGGGATCTCGTCCTCTGCGGAATCCATCGGTACATCTTCGTTATTTTCTTCCTTCGTAGTTTCCGAGGACGAATTGGCCTGTCCATCTGACTCGGCGTCCAGACGCGCTTTCATAGATGCGGCTGTCATTTTCTCCAATAACAACGCTTTCAACGCGTTCTCTGCTGCGGCTTGACGAGCAAGCGGCTTCGACAAGCCTTGTCCAACATATGTCTTACCATCGAGCTGTAATCATCATGTATTATCGTTGACGAAATATAAAGTCCGTGTTCTGAACTCTCTTTTATCGACAAAAATGCCTTAAATGGGGCTCCTCAAGTAGTTCCTAAGCTACTTTTAGCGGCATTTTTATCGATAAAAAAGAGTTCGGATTAAAAATTATTATGCCGTCACAGCAGAACAGGACTTTTAATTAATGTCCGAATGATAGCGTATTATGCAAAGATTATTCCGTAACGTTACCTCAGCATGAACGAGATAGAGCGAGTTTGACACGTGGCCCTGTGTCTCGGGGAATGTAAATTGACATCCGGCCTTCATCTCGTTCAATACCATGATCGCGTTCTTCGGCTGCAGAGTCTTCCTCAAACGTTGATTCATACGAAGACGCTTCAACTTTTTGTTCACTTTAACTATACAGATAATCGGATTAGATATATATGTACAACAGCGCGAACTAATTGCGATTTATCGTGAGTATCAGCAAACAAAAGTTCACACCGACTGCCGGAGGGTCAAAACTCAACGGTGTGACACCGGAGCGTTCGACGCAACTCCTGGATCTTCAAATTTGCGCAGTGAATTGTCATCATCAATGGACCGCTTTAATATTAGTGGACAACGTAATTATTTCAACTGTTCAGACAACGGCAAAAAGGTCGAGAAACATTTTTTTCCTAACGAGTTTCATAACGACCACGTATTCAAGGAGAAAATTGGTTCTTAAGAATTCTCCAAAACTAAATTTCCCTATCGGATGCATTCTGAAGCCAAGATAGATAATTCATACATACATCAAGTGAAAGCAAAAAATGTAGACGACAGTGCTATTCTTTTACATGTGCGAAATGTACTTAGAATTGGCTCCTAGAAACCTCGGATATAAGTTAACACAAAAGTATGCAATGGATTACACACATGGCCGTAAGCTGGGTTTTGCAAGCACTTACATCCAGGAGTCTTTCTTCGCCACCTCGGTTGCTCCTGCATGTCGATATTCATGCTCTCAGACATGTCACCTTCGTCGTCCATAACATCATCGGGTTTGTTATTACTAGATGTTGACGCAGCTATCGGAGGAGGTGCAGGCGTAGGCTGAGAAGGGATAGATTGTGGTCCAGCGGGCGCAGACGGCGGTATCCCACTTTGCTTCAAGATCGGTTTCAATCGTTGAGGCAATGGAGCCGGTGTTGGCGGTTGCTGCTGCTGCTGTTGCGGCGGTTGCTGCACCTGCTGCTGCTGTTGCTGCTGTTGGTGTTGTTGTTGTTGCTGTTGTTGCGGCGGCGGTTGTTGCATCTGCTGTCCCTGTTGCTGCAAGTGTTGCTGAGACGTTACTTGCTGTTTTACTTGCGGCATCGGCCGTGTCGGTGGAGCGGTCGGAATTATTTGCGCTGGTTGTTGCTGTTGCGATTTGATGCTGGGTACATTTTGCTGTACGTTCCCTTGTTTGTAGTTGCTGTGCTGGTGGGGCTGCGATGTTTGGTAACTTCCCTTTGTATTATACTGCAAAACATAGGGTGGGTCGCCGCTACACAAGGAACCTCTACGGTTGTGCTACCCCACCAAGGTCTAGCATCGTATATGTGCACTTTAAAGCAATTAAACGCTACCCCCATAGCTCATACCAACCAGGTCAACTTTACTGTGGCCAACGTCTCTTTACTCATGACTGAGCCGAGTTTGTTTGAAATTAATAATAATGTATATTACCGACAAACGGTGCGTGTGTCTGATGTAAACAAATATTTGGAAAAGTGATAACAATGAGACTGTATCTCTCTGGTTGTGGGACCTTGAATGTTTGGACTATTTTGTAAGATGTAACATAAACAATAAAAATGTTTAGGTGATCGTAAGGGGATAGTCAGCTCGCGCCTTAGGATCACAATCGCTTATCTATCTGTCAACGATTGCAAATTGTCGATTATTTGTACCATATGCTTTCTTCTCTTTGTGCACAAATTGAAAGACTCAAGGCTAAAAGGCATCAATACTAGTAAACGCGCCGATCATCGTTGTTGTAGGACCTGGATACTAATAGAAATTGATCTTTCAATTTGGATAAGGTATCCAAGAGTCCGAAAAAGGCATCATGCGGCTGATGCCGCAAACGGGACGCTTAGATCATTTTTTGCATCACAAGAACTTGCTTAGGCACGAGTTCAGTACGAACTACCAAGAAAACGGCCTACGGTAGGGTATGCTATGTGGGCAACTGACGACCTAGTCCCTGGTCGAATGCACCTCCTCGGTATTGTTGTATAGCTACTAGAACCTGCGTTGCAGGGGAGGGGAAAGTAGGAACCACTAATTAGTACATGCAAGTGGAATAGTATTTTGGCAGGAAATGGAATCCATATTCGGATTACAAAGTAACTAGTAATATCGCTACCAATCGATATTATCTTCCTTCTCAATCCTTCTTACGTTGTTATTTTGTACGATCAATGCTTGTTATCAATTACTTGTTACTAAAGAAATGCTTGCATTTGAATTGAAAAATTTAATCTTCTTAAATTAAATGGTTAAAAATATGCTATAGTTTATTTAAATTTTATCAGATTGTTATAAATTTCTATGGACATGAATATATATACATATCTAGACTTGTAACTAGATAGTTTTTGTCCTGAAATAGAAATCTTTCTGAAAGCATATAAGATCGTACAACATAAAATTGTAATATTTATAAGCTTCTTATATATATTTGTAAGCATTGTGTCAAATATAATGAGTATAATAATATGATTAATATCAAATATGTGTGTGTGTATAAAGTATATTGGGTAAATAACCCTTAAGTACAGATTTACCCGTGAAGATATACAGAGTGACCCATTTTAATTTAACCACTTAAATAACTCACTGGGAATGACCCAAATCAAAAAAAGTTTCGGGACAAAAGTTTCCTATTTTTTGGGGGGAAATTGAATGGTGATCTTGAATTTGACCTTGAAGTCGATTTTCAAGGTTATTTCAAGGTAAACTTCATTTTTTTTTAATAGGAACCCCTATTTTTGACCCCAGATTCTGATAGTGCTTGAAATTCTGCGTTCAACCATATGAATTTTAATAGGGGTCAAATGTCATTTCAAGGTCAAAACGTCAAAATAACAGCATTTTTAAGGTTTTTTAAGGTAAAATATATTTTTCAGACATATGCGTCATGCTAAGGGTCAAAAATTTCATGGTCAAATAGTCGAAAAACTCCATTTTTTAAGGTTTTTATTTAATTTTAGCTTCAGGTTGTGTGACATTTAAGATTTATCAATCTTAGTTTGAAAAAAAATTAGTCGTGACCTTAAACTTCACTCTGGAGCCAAAAGTCGAAGTTACTTCAAAGTCAAAGGTCAAAATAATGAAATTTTTAAGGTTTTTTTTTTTCAAAAATCATCATAAGGATTACGAAGCGTGGTGTTGGTAGTTTTTGAATCATTTTTCTCCTGTCAGCGTTCCCCAGGAATAACGACTTTAACGTGGCAGAACTTTGTTTCCATCAGGGTGCTTGTTTATCGTGAGTCCTCTATTGAAATCAGCGATTTCAGCATTTAATTTACTGCAACTAACATTATTTCAGAAATTTTTAATTTAAGTTAAAATTTGCGCCCTCTGCATTTAATTTACTGTAACTAACATTATTTCAGAAAATTTAAATCTAAGTTAAAATTTTTTAATATCAGTTTTATTAAAGTACAGAAAAAAAGCGAAGTAAAATAGTGCTCTCTAGGACTAATACTGTATTATCATTACGGCTGATTATTCTGCTAATCACATTATTGATATGGTGATGGTTTTAGGCGAATGCTAGAACAATTACCGGGCAGCAGCACGGTGGTACGCTGAACGATTTCCTTTAAGGCGTCATCCCAGTCATGTGACGATACGTGCGTTAACTATTAGAGCTCATGGTGGACACCTTAACCGTCAGCGCAGACGTCACGAATACGATGAAAATAATGCTCGCGTTTTGACAGTCTCAGCAGCTGTACATCTTGATCGTCAAATCAGCAGTCGCACAATTGAAAGGGAAATCGGTATTCCACGAAGTACTGCTTTAAGAATTCTTAGAAATTTAAGATACCATGCATATCACATAACTTTGGTTCAAGAATTAAGGCCAAACCATATTCAAATGCGAATTGAATTTTGCCATTGGGCTTTAGCAAGGATACAAGATCCTGACTTTTTCAGGTATGTGCTTTTTTCTGATGAGGCTAAATTTTACAGTGATGGACAACTTAATAGGCATAATTGCCACTAATGGTCAGATGAAAATCCGCACTGGTACAGAGCTGTAGATCATCAGAATAGATGGAGCCTTATGGTGTGGTGTGGCATAATAAATGGCTACTTAGTTGGACCTTATTTTTTCGAGGGTAATGTTAATAGAAACAGTTATTTAGAATTGCTTCGAGATCGATTGCCAGGGCTGTTAGAAAATGTTAATTTAGCAACCAGAATAATAATGTGGTGGCAACAAGATGGTGCAGGACCTCACTTTGCACTAATTGTTCGTCAGTTTTTAAATAACCATTTTAATGCAAGATGGATCGGACGAGGAGATCCAGTTAACTGGCCACCTCGCTCACCAGATTTAACTTCTCCTGATTTTTATTTATGGGGTTACATTAAAAATGCAGTATTTTCACAACAGCCCACAACTAGAGCAGACATGGAAAACCGTATTCGTCAAGCTTGTGAAGCGATTCCAAGAGAAACTTTATTAAGAACTGTGCCAAATTTTCATAGACGATTGAATTTGTGCCTTGAAGCTAATGGTGGTAATTTTGAACACTTACTTTGTGGTTAACAGTTATAAAGGTAACAAAAAGTGAGTGGCAAGGGGACTCACGCTAAACAAGCACACCATCGTGAGTGGCAAGGGGACTCACGCTAAACAAGCAACCCATCGACTATTTGACCGTGAAATAACCTTTGACCCTTAGCATGACGCATATGGCTGAAAAACATACTTTACCTTAAAAAACCTTAAAAATGCTGTTATTTTGACGTTTTGACCTTGAAATGACATTTGACCCCTATTAAAATTCATATGGTTGAACGCAGAATTTCAAGCACTATCAGAATCTGGGGTCAAAAATAGGGGTTCCTATTAAAAAAAAATGAAGTTGACCTTGAAATAACCTTGAAAATCGACTTCAAGGTCAAATTCAAGGTCACCATTCAATTTCCCCCCAAAAAATAGGAAACTTTTGTCCCGAAACTTTTTTTGATTTGGGTCATTCCCAGTGAGTTATTTGAGTGGTTATTTTAAAATGGGCCACCCTGTATGTTTCATTGAGTAAAAATATCATAACGATTTTTAACCTAGGTTGAATGCAGTATTATCTTGTTTTTAGTAATAGAATATATATATATATATATATATTATCTTGTTTTTAGCAATAGAATATATATATATATATATGCAATAAATATAAAGAATAAAAGTCTATTTAAATTGAAATCTTATGAGAAATGGTTGTTTTTAACAATGATAATGTATGATGTGATTGTTGGGAGCAAATTGTAACATCGGTATATAATATATGGTGTATAATAATTGCGTAAAAAATTTCATGGTAATATTCTGTAAGAATATTTGATCAAATGTGAGTGAGAAAAATTAGTATAATCTATGAAAGAGGTAAACTACATGTCAATGTTATGTACAAATATATCTATACTTAAGGGCAATTAACTGCATGTAATAATACTCAAATTCCTTTGATTTTCTTTCCTGCATTCTACCTCATAGGTCAGTTTTGTCAGAACATACGGCAAAATTATTTTAAAGATGCCCACATATGCATATGTCTACATGTATATATACATATATTTATTTACTTCCCTCAAAAACAAGATATTTATTTTCATATAGTTTGTCAAAAAATTGTCACAACCATAATTCTATTCACTGTGCAAATTACTCGTATAAATTACTCATAATATAACTTACTTTAATATGGCAGTCTTAAATGCATTAAGGACCATGATTGATGGTTAATATGTTTCATATTTTGTTGCAGCGAAGAGATACCAGCTGATACATTTAATAAACGCACCTTATATTCTACTGCTAAATAAATTCTCATGAATTTATTAATTTAAATTATTTTGAACTAAAATTCTGGTTATTATTAATCTGAACAATTTCTATACCTTTTTATTGCAAATAAGTACTTGGGCAGTGAGGATTATGTGCGAATCAATTGAAAGAATCTATTTACACTACATATGTAGTGAACATTAAACATTAACATCATAAAAACGTCTCAGAGATAATAGAACATCTCTGAGGCGTCTTTTAGACATGTATGTTATGTGGGTATTAATATATTTGCAACATAAAATATTAGGTTATAGTTTTATAGGCTCGGAAGAACCTGTTTTTTTTTCCATTTTTTCACGGAAAAGTTGAAAAAAGTCTTTTTTAATCACATATTAGGCCCACAACCGCTATGTTTACTTTGCGAAACCCACAATTAAGATTTCAATCTTACTTATTTTTTTAGTAACGCAATTCTTTTACTTATTATATATTTCATTGTATCGATATAATAATCCATAGAAGCAGATATAATAAATTCCAAAAAAAATAAAAAAAATAAATAACGAACTTACATTAGGTGGCGGGCCGGTGTTCGAGTTCCGCGCTGCAAGAAAAAATGAAGAAATCATTTATCGGTTCTACATGAGGACACAATAATATATTAAGCGATAAGGCGAAGAAACTTGTTCCGCCAACTGAGAAGTAAAAAATAAAATATTTATTTTCCATTACGACGATATCGATCGCGCTATGCACTCGGTAATTACTAGGGGGAGCTTCTCATCGTATTCGCAATTTATAAAAAATGGACGCGCTGGCTACGCCATGCCACTCGTAATCATTAACGTCCGCGACTCATACGTGAGGCAGAAATTATTTATAACCAGACACAAGTGTACGACCGTTACTTTTGTTTTTACTCGCAGGCATACTTAATGGGAGAGTTGCTTGTACTCGCGATACATATACTCGGCAACACATATACATAACGTAGAGACACGACGAGCCGGGGTCTTCGCGTCTCCGTAGAACTTACCATTGCCGTAGTTTGGATTCGGCCGGTTTCTCGTGTACATTTTGTCGCAACCGCTATCACCGATTCGTTTGGCAAACTCTCTCCGCTATAACAATCGATTGGGTGTGCTTTTTAACTCGCAAAGCAAACGACAGTGATCCCCGAGGAAAGTTTCACGTAGGAGGATCGATTCGTACAAACGCCTCGTCCGTTCCCAAGTAACTTTTACTCAACACTGAATTGAAACTCAATGGTGCTAATTCCTTACGATGCCGTAAGCGGAAGTGACTCCATCGGCGGAAATGGCTGGCTCCAGCGTTGCTGATTGGCGCGCGATGTATTTCATTCATCCGTGATTCGACGATGTGAAACATATTTCTATTGACATTTCGGAACGCAGCTAACATCCAATGAAAGAGATCCTTTGAAAAACGACTCAGAAACAAATCCTCCCATTGGACGACGACTGAGTTCAAGTATTCTGAAATACATCGAAAGAAAAGTGCTCGAACAGTTCTGGAAGCAACTGGTAGGCGGTAGAAAATTCACAACATATTCATTTCCGATGTATTTCGGAATAAATGCAAACCTTTGGATAATTTTGCACATTTTGAAGCTGATCGAATTGTAAAGTGTTGCCACATTTCAACCGCCAATAAAATTTGACATTACTAGGTATTTATAATCGGATCTTTATCGTTCATCTTTAGATATTTTATAGCCAATGAAATGAGCCGTACAATATTTGAAGAAGAACTTAAGACGATCTTATGTGTAAAATCCGACAGTGAATACCGACTTAGGTTATACTTATTAGGATTTTTCAATCGCACGCAACGTATCTACATTTTCATGTATCGTGATTTGATTATTTTGTTTATAACCTGTAGCCAAGAACTGTCTAGAAGGACGGTTGAACAAAATTCAATTTTTTATTTTGCTAAAGATTATGTATATAATTAGTTCATTCTATTTATTAGTTCTATTTCACTAATAATTCTTCAATCTTAATTTTTTATTCTAACCTCCCAACCGCACCGCAGTTGTTGGATTGTGAACACGTGGTGGAAAGCCTAATTTAACGAGAAAAGAATGGGTCGTCATAAAAAGGTATTTTGTTATTTGTGTACTTCAAATGGAACAAATATAAATAATAAAAATTTTAAGAATATTTGTTAAATGTTAACGAAACAACTATTGAACACTTATCTGAATAGTTCATACATTCGCACATACACAGTAGTACTAATGTATTTATAAATAAATTGTTAATTTGTCAAAGGTTTTTAAAAATTCTATACGAAAGAATATGCAAGTACGATCTTTCCTTCTTTTTTTAGGGTCGATGTGTCAAGCGAAATAAACAAATAAATCTGGAAGAAAAGGAAGAGTTGGTACAGGCACCTCATTCCTTTATATTTCATCGTGGCTTGCCAGGAGAACACATTGTAGAGCTTACCAAGGATTTTCGTAAAGTTATGGAACCTTTCACAGCCTCATCCTTAAAGGCTCGCAAAAAGAACACCATAAAAGACTTTGTTTCTGTCGCAAGTGCACTTCATGTTAGTCACATGTGTATATTTACAAAAACAGAATTGGGAATGTATCTTAAGCTTTGCAGGTACTGTAATACTTTTTGAGAAAATGTATAAATAATACTTTATCTGTATTTATTTGCGAAATAACGACTTAAATATTACAACAGACTGCCCAGAGGACCTACTCTCACTTTCAAAGTACATAATTTCTCCTTGGCAAGAGACGTAATATCCATATTGAAGAAGCAAATGGTGTACGAGGAGGCGTTCAAAAATTCTCCTCTGATAGTTTTAAATCATTTTAGCGGAGAAGGCATGCAGTTGAAGCTTATTGCTTCCATGTTTCAGAATATGTTCCCAACTATAAATCTGACCACTGTAAGTTCCGCAAGTAACAACTAATTTAAGAATATTTAACAGGTAAATATTTAATAGATAAATTAATGGCACTGCAGATTAATCTAAGCACGATTCGCCGTTGCGTGTGCTTGAATTATAACGCAGCCTCGAAAACCATCGACTTCAGGCATTATGCCATTAAGGTTGTGCCCGTGGGCTTATCGAAGGGTGTTAAAAAACTAGTGCAAGCGAAAGTACCGGATTTGTCAAGGTGTCAAGACATCTCGGATTTCTTGACGAAACCGACCATGTCCGAGAGTGAGGCGGAAGACGATGAAGCCAACCACGTAAAACTGTCACAAAAATTATCTTCAAGGGGGAATCATGCTAACTCTACGAGTGCGATCAGATTATCCGAACTGGGGCCAAGATTAACGTTGCAGGTGAATCAACTGAAGTTGATGAATTTACACAGATATATATCTATTCCTGATGTGTGTGTGTTAAACATCAACGTTTATTTCAGTTAATTAAAGTAGAAAATGGCCTTCTCGACGGGGAGATACTCTTCCACGAACTTGTATACAAAACGGAGGAAGAGAAACTGGCGATAAAGAAAAGGAGAGATGAGAAGAGGAAACTGAAGGAAAAACGCAAGAGGACTCAAGAAGAGAACAAGAAGAAGAAAGAATTACAGAAGCAGGAACACAAGGAAAAATCGCTCAAAGGAATTCAGAAGAAGAAGAAGGAAAGCGAGATACTGCTACAGAAAATTGCAAAAGAATCTGCCGAAAATAACGAATTGGAGGAGGACGACGACGCACAATATTATCGCGACGAAGTGGGCGAGGAACCTGATGAAGGTGAGAAAGAAAAAAAAACATGAACATCCGTCGATTTTAAACGCATGTTCACAATCGTTATTCCTTTTTACGCGTTCATATTTCGATTCGTTTAACTCGATCCAGATGTAACAGGACGGACTTTTTCCGTTTCAGATCTGTTCAAAGCAAAAACCGGCACGAAGAGGACGCACAAGCACACGATGAGATACAAATCGAAGAAATTGAAATTCGACAAATCGTAGAATAAAATTGTAAAAAATAATATAATATTTCTGAAATAAAACGCGCGTTACATTCGAGTCTATGCGAAACTGTCAATAAACGTAATCATATACATACACTTTAGCAAAGTGTTTCAAGTATATAAGCGAGAGCATTAATAATTTTTCAATCAGCTCGCCGTTCAAGTATCTTCTTAAAAAAAATATATATACGATCAAAAATCGTTTTTCTCAGTCGGAAAGTCACAGTGACTATCACTCAATTATAATGCTTTCACTTGTATAACTTGTACAAGAAATGATTATATTTGTATAAAATTCTTACGTTACGTCAATTACAATGTATTTCTCTCTTTTTCGATTACACATCTCAGTATGTAAAAAAAATAATTTTATCCGTGATCTTTTGAAAATAAAATTGTATTCATATATGTTCCGTGTATTTTGTGTGTGTGTGTGTGTGTGTGTGTGTGTGTGTGTGTGTGTGTGTGTGTGTGTGGGGTTATTATATACGCAAGAAATGAAACTCCCTATACATATTATGTGTTTTTGTGTGGAAATTTTTTTTTTAGTCACGTATCATCCTACTGTCTATGAAACCTGTGTAACAATAATACATAGCGATTCCATCATGATTTTCTTTACAAACTTGCCTTACAGTCCAAAGGATTCGATCTCGTGTATTCTTCATTGTGTGTGCGTACAAACTCACTTAACTCACTACGTGGATAAATGTGCGGTTCTGCAGTTCAGCCAGTAGATGATAATACAATTCTTCAAATCGTTCGAGTTATGAAAAATAGTACAGAAAGATTTTCTCCATATCAGATGTGCGCGAATAGGCACGTCACAGTAGATTATACAAGGGAACAAAGTGGCTAAGTCGTTGGTGTTCGTACTTACTGATTTGTTGGGAAGTCAGTCGCAATATACTTTTCATATGTACAATCCTATATTCAAGACAAGAGTTAAAGTCTAATCACTCTATATCACAGGTCTTCTACTGTCTTCGAAAGTGTAAAACTGGCAACAAATATATATATTATATTGCTACCATATATGAAATCGACGTATATAAAATAATTCATTGAATTCATACAATCGTATTACAAAAATATAAAACTATGCCGTTCTTATCTCTCAGATAACTTCGCGATTATTTACATTAGCATTATACAGAGAGCGACGCTATAAATGCTAAATCGAATTATTATCATATCCCCCGCAATAAAAGCAGCATATCGGTCAATTTTGTAATACTAACATTCACGTTCGTGGATATAAAATTTAGTCGGTGGTGATGATTGACGCGAGGATATGCTCTCCGCGGTTTATCTGGATTGCAACAACGTCTCGTACTCCTCTATTCGTTTCTCGAGCTCCTTTATCGTCTTCGAGCGAGAACGACACAGGTCTTTCATGATTTTCTTCTCCTTCTCCAATTTCACTATTCTGAGCTCCTCCTGCGCACAGTTCGTATATATGTAAGACATTTCGAATTATATAACGGAGATTGTAAAATATAGAAGCGTACAAATACTGGGACAACCAATGAAACCGAGGATACGCCGCATGTTTGAGCTTCCGCCCGTCCCTATATACGCTTTTTTTACTTAAATTTCAGGGCACACACACAGTCATTGGTTGCTTCAGATCGTCGTCTACACTTACGTCGATGATGCCGCTACTCGTGCTGCAAAATCGCACTACGTTGTCCGCTATCGTCTGGCACGTCTGGTTCCTCCTATTTACAAGTCTCTCCTTACACGCGTCGCATTCCTTCGCGCTGGTGCGCAGCATCGCCAACTGGAGCCGCTTGACCTCCGCCTTCAGCTCGCTGTTCTGTAAAAATAGAACACGTTCGAGCTCGTGGTGTCCGAAATCGTGCGTTTTCCTGGGAAATAAACCGAGGAGGCCAGAGAACCCACCTTGTTGCTGTACGTCGCGAGGTGTTCCTGTAAATCCTTGCACTTGGCCTGATACGGGAAGCTGCCGCTGCGTATCTGCAGCTCCAACGTCGCGATCTTGCCGTTCTTCCACACCACGTCGGACTGCAGCTCGCGTATCTTGTCCTTCAACATCGCGCAACTGCACGCATCGTCGTGGGTCGGCTTCTCGGTTTTTTCGGCCGACGTGGAGTTGATCCTCTGCGCGGCTTGCAACAGAAGGCTCTGGTTCCTCTTCTCGAGCGCCTCGACCTTCTCCTTGAGCGCGTCGGTCTCGACACAACACGAGTAGTATCGATCCTGCAGCCTGGCGTTCTCCTCGTTGTTCTGCCGTATCACCTCCGCCAGTTCCTCCGACTCCTGGTCGAGCTCCACGTTCTTCTCCGTCAGCTCCTTCACCTTGCTCGCGTGATTCTCGAGGTCTCGGCTCTGTTGGTTCAACTGCACCTTCACCGCCTCCAGTTCCAAAGCGATCTGGTTCTTCTCCCGCAACAGAGCGTCGTACTTCTCACTGGATGCGTTCGCGTACGCGTCGTTGTACTTGGACTTGTACGACGACAACGTTTCCTTCAACTCCCCGTTCTCTCTACACGTGGACTCGTATTGGCTGTTCAAAGTGACCAGTTGCTTCATCAAGTCGGCCTTGGCCGCCTGCAGCTCCGTTATCCGATTGCTGGCGCCGTCCAGGTTGTTTCGCAGCGATCTGTTCAAGTCCTTCAACTCCTCCATCTGCTCTTCCGCTTGGATCTTGCTCGTGCTGTTACGGACCCTCTTCTCCAACATGATGCACTTGGACCGCAGGGTCTCGTTATCGCTGCTCAATTTCTTCGACTCCTCCGTCAAGGAGATGTTCTTGTTGTTCAATTCGGTTATCTGTTTGTTCAACTCGGCACTCTTCAGCTCCGTCAAGTTCAATTTGTCTTTGATCGCATCTATGGCCTTTTCGTTCGTCATCTTCAGAGCTTCCATCTCCATCTTGTATTGATCCACATTGGCTTTCCGTTCGCTGATCTGCTGCTTGAGGAAATTGTTCTCGTGCATGAGTGTCTCGAGTTTGGTCTTGTACTCCGTCAGTTCGTCGCACTTGGCCTTCAGGAGTTCCGTGATCTCCGCGACACGCGACTTCTTCGCCTCCAGCTCCTGGTTCAGCTCGTTGTAGGCGTCCGTCAGCTGTTCCGACTCGGACTGCATTTTCTGGATGATCTGATTGCACTTCATCAGCTCGTTGCTTTTCAGGTCGATGATGTTCGTCAGTTGCTTCTGGTTGGCTGTGAGACCCTCGATGTTGTTCGTCAGCTCCATGTTCTTCGTCTTGAACGATTCGATCGTGCAGGCGAGGTCTTCCAAGCGTCTGTTGTGCGCCTCCTTCTCCGACTTCAGCTTCATCTGGAACTCGGCTTCCTTGTTCTTGATCGTCTCCTGCGCCTGTTTCTCCCGCTTCTGCGCGATAATGATGGCCTCCTCGTTTACGGTGCCGTTCTTCGAGTACCTGTCGAACTCTACCTGCAGATTACTGAGATCCGTCTCAAGCAGGTCGTTCCTCTCCCTCAACGCGTCCTTCTCCTGATTGTTCTCCTCCAGCACATGTTGCAATCGCGCAACCTCCTTCTGCAACTCGTCGGATATGGTCTCCCGCTTGGACAGATCGCCCTGGAGCTTCTCTATCTCGCCCTCTAGTTCCTTCGCCCACAACATAGCGCGCTTCTCCGCGTCCACGTGCTGCCGTTTCTCGTCCTCGAGCTTCTGCCTCTCCTTCTCAAAGTGCCGCTGCATGGTCTTCGCGATTTCTTTCTCCTTCGCCAGGATCGTCTGCAGGAACACCCGGAACAGCTCGTCCACCGACTTATCCACGAACTCGTACGTGTCGACCTTTGGTTTCAGCGACTGAATCTCTTTGATGATATTCACGGAGGTGGTGTTCAGCACATCTTTGAGCTTCTTGTTGTCCTCGGCCAGTGTGTTATCTTGTTGAGTCTTAAATTCGTACTCGTTCTTCATCTTTTCGAGTTTCTCTTCGACGTCACGCAGCCTGATCAATTCCTGCTTCAGATATTCGTTCTCGGAAGTGCATTTGCTCATCTTCTCCATCAATTCCAAGTGTCTGTTTTCCGATTCTTTGGAATAATTGTCGTATTCCCGCGAGACAGTCGCCTTGGAATTAGTCAGCTCCTCGTTCATCGCCATCAGTGATGTCAGCTTCTTCTCGTACTCTTGCTCCAAGGAGTTGCTGCTACTGGCCATCTCCTCTTTCTGTTTCTTTATCAAATCCAGTTCGTGTTGCAGGCAGGTAAGACTCTGGCGTAACCCGTCAATCGTCCCCTCTTTCATCGTTTTGTCTTCTCGCAGCATTTCCGCTTCAACTTCGAGAACCAACTTCGCATTCTCGATTTCGATGCACTTCGCAGTAAGCTCCTGCAGTCGATTGGTCATGTCAGTCACCTCGTTCTCAAGGATGTCCACCTTCTCCGACGCGGTGGTGAGCGAGAGTTCGTTCTCCGATAGCTTCCGCAGCAGACCTTCGTTGACAGTCCTCAGTGAATTGATCTCTTCCAGCAGGGATTCCTTCTCGCCGGTGAATTTGTCGAGATCCGTCTTTACGCTCAGGTGGTTCCTCTTCAAGTCCTGCAGCTCGTCCTGCAAACTGCCCATAACTTTCTCGATATTGTTAATTCTCGAGGAAGTTTTGCTCGGTGGCTTCTTGACGCTGAAACTCTCGTCGTCGGCGAAAGCACAGTCCGAGACGCTGTTGATCTGAAACTCCTCGACCTCGTCACACTTCTCCTTACAGAGATCCGACAATTTATTGTCGTCCTCCTTCAGAGATTGTATGTCGTTGCTTATGCACTCGAGTTGCTCCTCGAAGTAGGTGACGTTTATGTTCTCCGAGAAACTGGTGTTGATGGACGAATTGCACAGGCTGCTATTGATGTTCTCCTGCGCCCTCATGATGAGCGCGTCGGACCTCGCAGATTTGCGATCGAACTTCTTCTGCAAGTCCGCCAATCTGTGATTGAGAGACTTAACTTCGAGCTTCAGCATCCTTCGATTATCGATCAGCTCCTTCAAGTGAGAGCACTGAGTACACGTGCTTAACTTGAGGTCACTGAGTTTCCTGTTGAGATGCGTGAGTTGGTTGACTTCTTCTCGCAGATTCAAGATCCTCACCTCGGGATCTTCACCGACCCCCAGAGTCTTGTTCATCGTGTCGTTCGCCGTTGAACTGCTGTTGAGTATCGTCGACAGATGCAGAGTGTTGTTGCACGAATTCATCTTCCGCGCGTTATCCAGGTCTTCCATGGTCTCCTCCAGCTGATTCGACATCTTCGTATTCACCTCCGTCAAAGTTCTCACGTTGGCCTTCAGCTCCATCAGCTCGGTCTTCAGCAATGTATTCTCCGTTCTCAATTGCTCCGTGTCGTTGTTGCCCACGTCCTCCTTATTCTTCAGAGACAGTTCCAGCTTGCTCTTCAAGATCTCGCATTCCTGCCTGAGACTGTCGTTCTCCTCGATTTTGTCCATCAGATCAGTGGAGAGCTCGTTGTTCTCGCTCGTCTGGTATTCGTGTTGCTGCACGAGATCCATCCACTTGTCCTTGTACTTGCAATCGTGTTCGTACAGAAGAGACTTACTCTCCTTCAACATCTCGAGTTCTCTCATGTTGTCCGCGATCGTGCTGAGCAATTCTGCGTTCTTAGTGGTCAATCCGTTGATCCGCTCTTCGTACTTGAGCATCATCTGCTCTTCGTTCAAATTGACCTCCGGTATCTTCGAGCGGAGCGCCTCCAACTGCTCGTTCAGCATCGCCATGTTATTCTCCAGCTCGATCTTCTCGTTCGTGACACTCGAGTTGCGCGCGTACAGCTCGTCGATCGTTTTCTGAAGATGCGCGGCGGACTGGTCGGCGCAGGCCTTCTCCGCTGACAGTTTGCTCGCCAACTCGGTGTTCTCGGTTGTCAACAGCAATATGGTTTTCTGCAGCTTCTCGATGTCCTCCTTCAAGCTTTGCACGTCGTGCTTGATCTCGTCCAATTCCTGCGTCTTCGTGACAAGATCCGCGGACAATTTGGCGCTGTCCTCGTCCAGAGACATCCTCGTGCTCGACAAGTCGATTTTCGATGAGCTGCACAAGAAGTCGCTGTTGTACAAGTCGCTTTCGTGTTCTAACATCGCCGACCTCGTCGGCGCGAGCTCCTTCAGACGCGCGTTCTCGCTCTGAATATCCTGGATGATATTTTGCAGATCGTTCACGTGACTCTTCAGACGAACAACCTCGTCGTCGTGATCACCCGTCGTTTCCTCCCCCGATGAGTTCTTCGTCGATTGTTCACGCAGCTCCGCGGAGATCCGCTCGTGCTCGCCTCTCTCGGCGGTCAGTCTCGCGACTTGCGCCTCTAGTTCTCGAATTCTTTGTAAATGCAACTGTTCCCCGTTCAACTCGTCCTGAGCGGAACTGTGGTGTTCGGTTTCGACTCGTGACTCGTGTACCGTGGATTCCAGCACGTTATCCGCATTGTCTTCCGTCGAGTTATTGCACGATTCGGCTTCCTTCGGTTCCTCGATACTGTCGATACTGATCGGCGCTTCCGCATCCTGCTTCTCTTCGATTAAACTGTCGTAAGGCTCCTCCTTTTCCTTCAATTGCTCCAGCGACTTCGGAACAGCGTGCTCAAATTTGCTGTTATCGAACGTGATAGTCTCAGTTGAAGACGTGTCCGGCGGATCGTCGAATTTAAGGATGTTCGGCTCACCTTCGTTCAGCTTGCGTTGCAACAGGCTATACGCTTGCTCCATCTCTGTCATCCTTTTCTGCAACTCGACGAACGCGTCGAATTCTTTTTTCTCGGCCATCAGATCCTCGATCTGCTTCTCCAAAACGTAGGTCTTCTGTTGCTGTTCGTTCAGTTTGCCCTTCAAGGAGCCGTTTGCCAGTTCCATTTCTTTCGATTTGATCTTCAGCTCATCGTTGATCCGCTCGTAATCCATTTTCTCCGTTATAATGTCCTGAATCTGTTTCTCCATCTGCAGGAATTTCTGCACGCACCGCTGGTGCTCGTTTATCTCGCCTTTCATCGAAGTGGTCGTTATCTCCGCCTCGATCAATTTCTCCTGCAGCTCACCGATGATGAGCTCCAGCTCGTGCTTCTCGGATGCGAGTTGCTGGATTCGCTTCTCTTGGTCTTGCCACTTCTCCGATTCGGAATAATCTTCCACACACATGACACTCTCAATCTCGTTCTTCTCCGATCGAAGTTCGTTGGTTTGCTCAACAAGATTCTGGAGAGACTGTTCGTGCATCAATCGCTGCTCGTTCAGTTTCTCCCTCAACGAGTCGTTGCACAAGTTCGCCTCCTCCAGCTTGCTTTGAAGATCGGACACCTCACGTTGCAATTCCTCTTTTTCAGACACGAGAGTCTCGAATCCCGCCTGTTCTGTACTCTCGGCCCCAATCGAAAATCGTATAAGCGGCTCTTCTTCCGCGGTCCGCGTTGTTAATTTGTCCTCCAACAGAACGACGCATTGCTCGGTCTCGTTGAGCTTCTTGTGCAGTGTAGCCGCGACGTGTTCGTATCCGTCCTTCTCGGCCGTAAGAACCGTTATCCGTTCCTGCAGTTCGGGAATGCTCTTAGCCTGCACCTCCAGCGCGGACAATTGCGCGAGCTTCCTCTCCAATTCCGGTATTCTCTGCAGCTCCGTTTCTTGCGCCGACACTTGATCCTCCGCGGATGCGCAGCGTAGCTCGACTGCGGTTAACTTTTTACGAAGGTCGGATGCTATATGCTCGAAAGCATCCCGGTCGGACGTTAAGTTTTCTATCCGCTTCTCCAACGTGGTCAACATCGCGAGCTTCTCTTCTAATTTGCCACGATGGTCCTCGAAGTACAGCTGTTTCTCCAAAGTCGTGAATTCTTGCAGCTCCGAGTATTCCATCTTCAAGTTGTGCATCCTTTCCCGCAGTGTCTCTCTTGGTGTGCCGGGTGATCCGTTACTGCTCGTAAATAACGACCGGTGATCAAGTTAATCGTAAAATGGATATTGATAAAGACGAGTATATCAAGTTTTTCGGTTACTTACAATGCAGTCTGAGTGCATCCGTCAGCTGTCTCCGGACTCACGGTGAAATTGCCGCAGCTGGAGGACAACTTGCGCACGATTAGGTCGTCGTCAAACTTCACACGAGTGTTCTTGCGATATGTTATATACGTGTCATCGTCACTCATCTCCTCCTCACGATCCACCTCGTTGTTCAGAAGTTCCAGCTCGAAGTCCGTATAAGCAATTTGGAATGCTGTAACGATCACGTGTAAAGGTTTCAAAGTTTCAAGTTTGATTGGTCCAAATATTCCGATTGTTTCAAATAACAGCTGATTAAACCTACATGTATCCAAATTAGATGAGCTATTCCTACTACGCAAAGGTGACATTTCTTTGATCGGCGATAAGTTCGCGGCCATATGAAAGACAGATGTATTCAGTTTGTGTGATGCAGCACCAGTGCCGCACCAGGTCCGTCTTCGTAACGCTTTAGACTTGAACGATTCTTGAACGTTATTACGATTATCACCGGCGACTATTCGTGTCTGCAATAGCCTGATGCGCTCCTCTAGTTCTTCATTCACCCGGTCTTTCTCTTGCATTTTGTGCTCCATTTCTTGCACTTCAACGCACCAGTTTTGTTGTTTCACTCTCTGAGAAAGTAAATTTATCACATACATCAGATTGTAACGGATCTTATCTCGTATTATGACAGAAGAAGCAATTTGTTTCCAGCCGAGAAAAAAAAAAGATCAGCGAATTCACATTAACCTCTATGATTTTCCCATTAAAAAGAGATTTCCGCATATTTACAACAGATAACACTTACCTCCAATTCCGTCTGTAATTTATTGATTTGTTTTGCATAACGTTTCAAGAGAACACTATCGGACATAACTTCGTTCAATTGAGGCTTATTCTTTATATCTCTGGCTCTGGATGCAAACCTGTTTGTTTAAACAATACGGTTTTATACATACAGTAAATATTACACGATATATGAAATACACAAGTTGCTCTTTAGATAAAAATACTAACGATAATGTGCATTGGGTCTCTTCTATTGCGGCAGGCGTCACCGCGCATATTATTGCTGTCATCGCATTGCCGCCTAAAGACGTTTGAAGCAACCTTGTCAATTTGCTATCTCGGAAATTAATGTATTTCTGCAATTCTTGCGACTCGCTCAATTGCTTAATCACTAGTGCCAATGTGGACAGGGATAAATTAATATGACGTCCTTCCTTAAAACGTTCCCCAGTAGCACCTGTTAGCCGTGCTCTCTCCGAGCCAGCGAGATCCACCATGTTCAGTTGTGATAATTGTATTGCACCGTCCGAACCAGCTTCTCGACTTTCAATCGTCTACAACAGGCAATTTCACCATAATTTTTAAGCAACATGTGTAAACAGTCTTATTTGATAATATCCAAACATTTCATACATAAGGTTAAAAAAAAATTGGCATTCTTACAATTCTAAATATCGTGTGGCTCCTGCTACTTCGCTCATTCATATTCGTTTCCCCTATTTTTCTGTTCTTGTTACCTTTACTCATTAAAGAAAGTATATTCTCTGGACTATTTATAACCACTTCCTTACACTCCACCAATACTTGACCATTGCCTTCGTGTATTTTTAGATCATCTTTGTTATTAGTTAAAAGGTCATTAACTTTTTCATTATAAATTTCTAAGTAAGACACCCTGCAAAATCAATAAATCATCAGAGAGAGAGAGAGAGAGAGAGAGAGAGAGAGAGAGAGAGAGATAGAGACTGATAGAGAACTTTTATCATCATTATATACAGATAGAAATTCTTATCAGATACAATGAAATTTTAGAAGGTTACTTTATAGTACAAAATATACACCAACCTTAATAGAAACTCGCGTCCTGGAGTATCAGCTATAGCTTCAAACAATCGTTTAATAGCCAACGGTATTATTCCATCCTCTTCCTTGGTACCCATCATAGTGTATGTTTTACCAGAACTTGTCTGTCCGTATGCAAACACTGTACCGTTGAATCCATTTACAGCAGCATCAATGATAGGGCTCACGATGCTGCAGAACACATCATTGTTGCTGGCGTCCATATTGAAAATATGATCTACAAAAATGAAACGAGAATATCAATGCTGATCAAGTTTTACATGACACCACCTCGCGTACAACGATAGAAGACAGTGTAAGACGAATGTTCCTTCGTGCAAATTATAACCCCCAATATCGTATGCAACACCAATCGAGCAAACGTACGCTAACAGATGATTCCGCTGCATTACATTGTCAAATAAGAAGCATGCAGTAATATGCACTAAAGAATTGGCGGGCCAGATACAAAAAAAGATAAATAAATAAATAAAATGTGCAGCTGAGAAAAATAAGTCTAGGTTCGCCGGGACCACAGTCGTTCTCGAGGAAGACGCTTCGGCATGAAATCGCGGGTGTTGGTCACACGTAACATCGAAATTCGCATTAGCATCATACCGAACTGAAATCTTCCATCGCCTCGCTTCTTTATCTCCGCGTCGACGGCCACGATGGCGTTTCCTTGACCGACCCATTGTATCGGCAAATTATCGTCCTTCTCACGCTTGATGAGCGGCCTGATTTTGATAGCCACTTTAATATTGTCCGACATTGCGAACGAACGCCTTGTGACTCCACAGTTTACTCAAGTTAATCAAAGTAAAAACAGACTTCAACTTCGTAGTCGAACGACGCGCAAGCCAACATGTCTGCAACAGACGTTGCTACTTACTGACGCTCGTTGCGCGTTCAAATTCAAATCACGTGTCGCTGCGCATGCGTCTAGACACCGCCGTCGACCGCACATCTATCTTCAAATCGCATTGAGAGAGCGGACTGAATGGTTCAACGCCGAAAGAGCGCGACTCCGTTAAAGTACGAACGCCTCGGATTTCTCCGTAGGGAAAATTTCCGGCTGAAAGTGAGGTAAATACGGAATTTTTCATTTCGACTTCATTGTGACTTTTCGCGAATCATCCTTGATTATTATTCGAAGTGAAGTATGCCGCAAATGTATCGCGCCATTGTTTCTTGTTCATTTCATGTTAATGTCAATGAACTGCAGACCGTCGTCGGATGGTTCGATCGAGGACAGGCTGCATGTGATAGGAAGAATGGTAACTAAACAAAGTCATTCCGCAGAAGAGACACAATACGAGCATGTGGAAATGTAGTGGTGAGTGATATATATAATTTCAAACGTATAACTTGATAACGCAGAAATGGTACTTTTGTAACAATGGTGCTTCTTCAAGTGTGAACATGAATAAAACGTACGATTTAACGATATGATATTACAATATACAACGTAATTTTCCTATATAATTTCCGACCTAAAAGCTCCATTTCACTTTATAGATTTTCAATGATTTAATTTTCAAACGTCATTAAAATACACATATAAAGTCAATGTATCAGTGAAACGACGCTCGATTCACGAGCTATATGCGATAGATGTCTGATTGAAAATACAGATTTTTTTCAAGAGAACCTAACGAGACATTCTTTCAATTACAAAGATGTAAACGGGCCAACTGAAAAAAGTTCTCGGCAATTCGTTTCCAACAATCAGATTTCTCGGCCGACGAACCTCGTGCTGTAGATGTACGAAGCATAAACGATATTTCTTTTGTTACTTTTGCCCATCCTGTATCACAAGCCGGACAGCTCAACCGAGGCAGGCTACATATTAGTGCGCAGGACTGGATGTCTATATTCTTAATAATAAAGAACAGACACAGTCCACCCATCTGTCATCTATGTCTGTACTTTTGATGCTCACTAGCAGTTTTTAAATGTCCTGTTAGCAGCATACCGTTCTTCTCTACATTTTACGTAAAATGGCTCAACGATGGCTCTGTATCTACCGGTTAATCGGAAGCATATCTCTACAATGCTCTTGTTTGCTGATTTTCTTTGGTCTCGGGACGAGACTAAACATAGCATTTTTTTTCATTTTCTGTTGCCGCCTACGTTATAAGCATACTTCTCGTTACACAAATCACAAGCATACAAAGTCTTACTCCTTCGGTATATCCTTTCTTCTCTCTTAATTGTCTTTCAGACAAAATGAGATGCGATATTGCTAAACATACTTCTCTCTCTCTCTCTCTCTCTCTCTCTCTCTCTCTCCTCTTAAAATAAATAAATTCATAAGTTTAAATTGACTAGTAACAACGTTAATGGACGGATTTGTCGACTAGTAAGTTCAATTGGAGCTAGCAATTTCGTTGTTCAAACGTTAAACAAGAATTTATCAGTGTATCAATGTATATCGATATATCGCTTGGATAAATGAATATTATGAATCGCATCCATGAGATGAGATGATTTTCATGCACATTAATCATCAACTGATGAAATTTGCTTCTGCACAACGACTTTTCCACGATCAACGGATGAGAGTTCGCGCGATGAAAGAAAATTTCAAAGACTTCTGTGTGTTCTTGTAAAAACCACACATGTCACGAAAGGCTACCACGTGTCTCGTGCGTGTTAACGAACTACAGGAAATATACTTTCGGATCTCTCTCGTCTCTTGATCATTGGAAGCATAAAAATTCGTATAAAAAAATTCGGTACAAATCCAATGTGTAAAGATCGTGTATCAAACGGAATACCGTCGTCGAAAAATCTGCGGATCTTGTTTCTTAATCGTAAAATATCAAGAAGCACTATTAATTCGTAATTCATCGTGATACAATTAATGACTCTACTATATGCTCTTTCTAATAACGACCTCGATATGCCAACCCCCGGGGCGTACACCGAATGATATCCCCCGAGTACGCCCCTGCGGGTCGTATTATTGTACTGTGTATTCTCAAAAAGTATAACTTACGAGTACTCATATACTTCCGTGAATACATAAGTACCATTCGATATACATTGGCAGTTATCGCGGAAAGTTCAGTCGACGGTTTACTCTCCCGCGTTATTTGAGCTGCGACGGAGTGCTGGCTCTGTCGTAAGACGACGGTGGAGCTGGTAGCGCCAATGACGGCGGTAAGCTGGCGGTGCTGGTCAAGGTGGAGTCCAATTTCCGCGCCTCGTGCTCCAACAGAACCGCGTCCAACGACGGATCCTGCGCCACTGTCCTCAACGAGTCGCCCAACGCCTGTCGCAGCTGCTGCATCTCTCTGCCGGCTCGTGAGCTCCGCAAAACGTACAGCTGCCTGCGCTTTATCTCCTGATTCAGTTGTTCTCGTAGCAGTTGTATCTGCAAATATTTATATTATACGTTGCTTTTTCACGATCTAATTCAACTCCTCTTCCCGGGTCTGGAGTGATACGATCAGTACACTACACGGTATATTATATTGGATCGATACATGTATATTTTGATTAAAGAACGGGGCAAACTTTTGCATCAATCCAACGTGTCCCATTAAAAGGACGATGTGAGTAAAATGCACACCTGATTCTCCAAACGCAACACCTGCTGACGGTGGCTCTGCTCTCTCGCTTCCAGCAGCTTCTCCGCTTGCAGCTGTGCGGCCCGGATTCGCTCCAGCTCTCCGCTTCTGTCTCGACTACTGTCCAGAAGCGAATGCGAGTGCACGTGCGTTGACTTCACTCGTATCAGCTCGGCCTCCTTCTCCGCCAGTTGGGTCTCCAGTCTGCGTATCTTCAGCCTCAGCTCTCTGTTCTCGTGTTCCAAGTTGTCGAGGCTGTAGCTCGTGCCCAGAAGTTCCACGTGCGCTTTCTCGGGACGCTCGTAGCTTTTGCTACGAATAACGTTGGTCTTGGCCGAGGCTACCTGACGCTCCAGGTTGCGCTTGTCAGCCTCCAGCAGCTTCACCTTGTCGTTGAGAGCGTCCACCTTCCCTCTCATCTCGCTTCTCTCTCTCTGAGCGGCTTGCAATTGGCGCAGCAGCTCTTCGTCCTTACTCGCGCTGCCCTCCTGCGGCCAGCTGGACAGTCTCAGCTGCGACTCCAAAGCCGAGCGCTGCACCTCGTTGTTCGCCAACTCGTTCTGCAGCCGTGCGTTCTGATCGGTCAGCGACTGGTTCGCGTGTCTCAAATCGCTCAGGGTCTGCTGAGCGGTCTCCAGACGTTCGGACAACAATCTGCGATCGTTCTCCGTGTTCGAGAGCTGTTTCTGCAGCTGTTTCAGCCTCTCGTTGTTGTTCTGCGAGGCGGTGGTAATTTCCATGATGTTACGTTGCAGTAGGTTCATCTCAGCCTTGAGCTCGCTCTCCGTCGCCGACGCCTTCTCCAACGCCAGATTCAGTTGCTCTATGGTGGACTTGAGGGACGCGCAGCGTTCCTCCAAACTCGCCATAGTACGGCTCTGTGCGTCCGTGCGATCCTGCAACTTCTGAACATGCGCGTCTTTCTCCTGCAGCATCATCTGCAACCTCTGGAGATCCCCGTCCATGGACATTCTCTGTAACTCCAGCTTGGTCGCGCGGGACTCGCTACGGCCGACCTCTTCCTGGAGAGCGCGCTTCTCCGCCTCCGATCTGCTTAACGTTTGCTTCATCTTCTCCAGCTTGTCCTCGTACTGAGACTTCTCTTCCGCCTCCGTGCTGATCTTCAATTCGAGAATCGTAAGTTTCTCGTACAACTGCTCACACTCCTCTGTCTTATGCCGGAGCGCGTCGTGCTGCGCTTGATAACCGCTTTGCTTCTGAGTCAGCTTCGCCTCCAAGGAGTTCTTCTCCTCCTGAAGCGTCCGGATGTTAGCCAGGAGACTGTTCACCTTGACGTCCGTGTCGCTTTGGTTCTCCTGCGACTCCGTCAGTTGTTTCTTCATGCTGCACAGCTCCGTCTTATAGTCGTCCCTCTCGCGCTCGATCTGGGCGACTTGCTGCATGAGCGACCGTACGCCTTTCCTGACGGCCTCCGGATCGACGTCCAGTATCACGTCCCTACCTTCGCCGTGATCTTGAGCGCGCGCCGGACTCCATCGTCGCGAAGGGCTCATCAACTTGAACGGCATGTTCACGCTTCCGTCCAGCTGGATGCCGGCGATGCGGCGTAACGTGGAGCCCACGCTGCTCAGCTTCTGCTCCACCTCCTTCTTCGAGCTCTCCAACTGCGACAACTGAGCGTCGAGGGCTCTCACTCTACCCTCGGACCCGCCGAGGCGCGCCTTCAGCTCCTGTAGTTGCTGGGTCGCGTCGGCCAGACAGACCTCCAGATTGTGCTTCTGATCCTCCAGCTTCCTCTCGCGGCAACGGCTGTCCTCGAGGCGCACCAGCAGCTCTTGCTCTCGGGCGCGCCACCTCTCGTCCTCCTCGTCCGCTCGCGTGCGCAGTCGTCCCAGCTCCTGCCGCGTCACCTCCAGACTGTTGTCCAAGTCGACTACCTGCTTCTTCACCTGATGCAACTGCAGCTGTATTCGCTCCCTCTCCTCGGTCTCGTTGGCCAGCCTCGACTGCAGCTCCTTCTCCTCGTTCTGCGCCTGTGCGTTGTTCTCGTGACACTTCTGCAACTCGTCCTGCGTGAAGCGGAGCTGCTGCTGCAGCTGCAGCGCGTCACGCTCCATGTCGCGCACCTGCGTCTGCAGACGCGTCCTCTCGACGTCCATGGTCGTCTTTGCGTCCTCCAACCCTGATATCTTCTGGTACAGCTCCTCCAACGTCCTTCCCTGCTCCCTTCTCTCGCTCTCGATCCGCTTCACGTGCTCCCGCAACTCCTTGTTACTGTTGTTGTACTTCTCCTTTTCGTACGTGATGTCCGCCAATTGCCTCCTCACATCCACCAGCTCCTTGCGCAGCGTTTCGTTAACGTTATCGGTGTCCTTCAGTTTCCTGATGGTGTCGTGCAATTGATTCTGCAGCCCGTCTACTTTGTCCTCCGCCATATGCAGCTGAACCTGCAGTTCTTCGGCTTCTCTTTGCGAGGACTCGCGTTCCTTCCAAAGCTCCTCTATCTTCAGATCAAGTTTCATCTTCTCCTCGTCGGCCCTCAACTTCGTCTCGTCCAGCTTCGTCCTGAGACGGCTCAACTCGTCGCGCAGCTGATTCGTATTGTTGCGCTCTTGCTCGGCGCGC
Source organism: Dinoponera quadriceps (assembly GCF_001313825.1). NCBI lineage: Eukaryota > Metazoa > Arthropoda > Insecta > Hymenoptera > Formicidae > Dinoponera > Dinoponera quadriceps. Next base: position 671,556 of record NW_014554899.1, on the reverse strand, counting down.
ACCGCCGCATCCCTTTTCACGCGATCCAGGTTACTCTTCTCTTCCTCTAATTCGCGTATGATGGTTTCGAGCTTCTCCAGCAAAGCCTGCTGATCATGATGAGCTGTAACGAGTCGAAACACAATCTTTATGTCTATTATCTAATATTGACCTTGTAAAATTAATGTTCAATCGCATACCTATATGGAGCGCCTGTTGCTTGTCATTCTCGGCTCTAAGGAGCACCTCCTCGTGCTGCTTGCATAAATTCTCTATGTGCTGCTGCAACTCCTCGATTCGCTGTTGCAGTTGATTGATCTCGTCGTTCTTTTCTCCCTCGAGTTGCAACACAGACTGTTGCAAACGTTTTTCTAAGCTCATCCTTACTTGTTCCTAATAAAGATAAGAGAAGCAGGTTGAAAATGGCAATGAATTCAAAGAGGTAATCGTAGAAAGGTTGTTTCTGTAAATAATTGAATGAGTACCTTTTCATCATTCGCCTTCTTTATATTGTCCTCAGATTGCTTCTTCATATTGGATATAATTTGTTGAAATTCCGCAACCTGATCGCCGCTTTGTTGGGTGAGCGATTGTTTGATATCCTGCGCGCGTTTCTCGCTGTTTTCCAGTTCTTTCGTCACTCGCGTTATCTGCCCCTTCAAACTTTCCTGTTTTATCAATAATTCTTTCTGCTCTTTCTCCAATTGCGTCTTCTTCACGTGTGTAGCTTCCAAATTAGTTTGCGTGTCGAACAATACTCCTTCCAACGTTTCCTTCTCGGTGCGCATTGACGCAAGTTGCTCCTGCAGTCTTTGAAATTCCTTCTCATTTGTTTCCAGAAGCACCTGCAGAGATGAAACAGACGGTCGTTATTTTATCGTCCTCAATGGCAGTGATATGTCGGATACACGATGTGTTATCATTCTTGCCTGTTTCTCCTCGTTATCCTTCACGAGATCCTCCAAATTCCTATTTATTCGCGCATTCATCTCGTTGGACTGTTCCAGCCTTTGCCTAATTCTCATAAGCTCCTCGTTCAATGTTTCCTTCTTTCGCGCCAAAACAGACAATTGATTGCTCAAATCGCCGCGTTCGCGAGACACTTGACCCAGTTCTATCTCGACCTTCTCCTTCTCTATCTCGAGAAATTTGATCTTTTCGTTCAACGTAACTTTCTCGGATTCTATATCGAGTCGGGTTTGCTCCGCTTGTAACAACTCTTTCCTCAAAGAATTTAAATCGCCTTGTTGGTCGACGCATTGACTCGCGAGCTTATTTTTCTCGTCCGTCGTCTACAACAATTCTAATTAAAATGAAATCTTCGTTATCGAATAGGTTGATAATACAAAACGTTACCCTCTTCAATTCCTCTTGCAATCTCTGCTTATCCTGCTCGTGATTAGAGCACATCGCTTCTATCTTCAACAAAATCTCCTGCACGTCTGACTTTTCCAATAATATTCGTTCCAATTCCAATTCAAGATCACCTAAATTATTCATGTGACATTAATTGGCTACTTATTTATGATCGATAAATTGCGATACCTTTGTTTTTTTCTATCTGAGAAATTAGTCCGTCGGTTTCCAATTTTTGCTGTTCCAACATATCCTTGGCGAGATAAGCTTTGCTTAAATCTTCTCGCAATGTCAACAGCTCTTCTCTCATTTTACTGCATCTATCTTCTTCTGACCGTAAACTCAACTCTCTGGAGATATCATTTTATAAATAATACTTATATAATACTTATATACTTATTGCATAACAGATGAAAAAGAGAATAGATAATCGTTAGTTTGTTTACCTCAAGTCAGCGTCCTTCGATACTCTACTGAGTTCATTTTGCAGATACAATTTTTCATCTTCCAAACTGTCGCACATTTTCTGTAACTTGTTGTTTGTCTTTTGAAGCTTATCATAATCGTTATTAAGAGCTTCCACCTGTAATATAATTATATATTATATCATATTCTAATCAAAACAATTAGGTTAGAAGAGCCTTACCATACTATTAAGTTCCACTCTATTCTTATCCAACGCGTTCTTCTCCAATCTCATCGTGTCGAGACCCTTCTGCAGCATTTCCTTCTCTTGATTCAACTGAGTGCATTGCGAACGACACGTGTCCAACTGAGAAATCAACTCTGTAACTTTTACATTTAGAGATCTAGCGTTCTCCTCCGCGGTATCGCACTGTTTGCGCATTGCTAAGAGCTGTTCCTTGTTCATTTGTAGTTTTACCTAACGCGAGAGGCTCCGATGAGTAAACCGATGTACATTTTTTTCATGATGGATGTATAGCGAATGTGTGTGTACCTGTAACTCGTGTATAGTCAATTGATACTTATGCAGAGCCGCTTGTACCGCGCTTATGGTACTTTCAGCGAATGCCGGTATGGTGTTACTTCTCGCGCCTCTCTTCGGCGATCTTTGCGGGATAGGGCCGCTGGGTGATAGATGAATGTGCGGAGGCGCCTGTTTGGCGTCGATATCTCGAGACTCGGCGTCCTGAATCACGGCATGCGCTATGTCCCTTAACGCTGTTTGCAGAACCTCGATGTCCTCCTGCATTCGCGCGGTTTGAGTCACTGCTGCTTCCGAGACGCCGCATCTCTCTTCCTACGTGTGCCAAAACGCATATATCATCGTGCAGTTTCAGTCACAATCAAAACATGGAATAGAAGCGATACTCACCAAATTGTGAATTTCCCGGATGAGTTGATTTATTCGGTCTTCCTTCGTACGAATCTCATGTTGAGCAGCATCGTGTTGGTGCCTAAGCGCGGCAATTTCTGTCCTCAAGTCGGACATGGTTTGTCCTTCTTCTTCTTCCTGCATTTTCTTAGACGGCTGAAGATAAAAAGAGAGCAAGCACGATGCAAAACATCGCTAGAAGCAAACTGAGAGTTCAGTTATTGAGGCGATTATATAACAATTTTACCATAGATTGCGCCGCGCTTGCTTGCAGTCTCATGGTAAAACTTGTACTATTGCACGCCGAGGTGATCTCATTGGACGACGAGGTGATCTTATTCCGCAGATTGGACAGATCCCTTTCAGTGGCGGATTTCATTTCAGCGAACAATCGTTTGACGGACACAACATCGCGCCAAAGATTCAGTAATCTGTTGTGTTCGGAGGTATAATATTCATTGAACGCCTGCTCTTCCTCCTTCCATTCATCCTCCTTAATCGCTAGTTCCTCGCGCAATATATCCCAGTCGTTGCTTAGTTTCTGCAGATCATTGGTCAGCGTCTCGTTCGTTTGGTGAGATTCTTCCAGCTGGTCTTTCAGCGATGAGTTCAACTGTAGAAGCTTCTCACATCTGCAACGGAAAAAATATATCTTTATAATGTGGCACAATTTTTAGTATTTATTAACTACATACTTTCGTCGCTCCTCCCCAAGCTTTTTTAAGGCAGTGTCCAAGTCATGAATTTGCTCTTCACGCAAGTCCCGAAGTGTCTGATGGGCAGCATCTAATACTGAAGTAGAGGATACAGCGGCAGCTGCTGGTTTGCTGGTAGTGTCACACGGAATTGTTTCTGCCATTTGATTTTCCAGTTCTGAACATCTTTGTTTATATTGTAAAACCTAAAACATCATTCGATCACTACTTGTTCATTGTAAACGTATCTGTAGCTTATATCTCTGCATATGAGCGGAAATATCCATAATGCTTACTTTAGCTTGTAAACGTGAGACAAGAGCTGCCTGATGTTGCTGAGCCTGCCGATATGTGTCCAAACGTCTTTTGTAGCTTGCAGCCTCTTCTTCCAACCGATGACGGAGTTCGTAATTTTGTCTGACCAATGCATCTGGCGACAGATCTTCATCGCTGCCTTGTTCTTCTATGACGCCTCCACTACGTGCAGAATCCATCTTGGTTCCACTGCCTCGTTCTGTCTGCAAAAATGCTTAGTTTTCTTAGAATAATTAATCACTTTTACATCGTAACTGTGCATTTCATTGTTATACAATCCTCCATTTGAACAAATATTCTACCGTATTCCCTGAACAAATATTAAAAAAATGAAACTTGATACCTTACATCTGAGATATCATCAAGTTCCATTTTTCCTATGCTGGAGGACAATTTCCTACTTACAGAATTGTAAGTAAAAAGTAAAATAGACACGTAGTTCTTACCAAGAAATCATTTTTACTTCATCATATACTTTCATTGTACACTTCTAAATCATTAGTCATGTTTTATATTGTTGATGTAACGATTTCACACATCCCCTGTATGTATACACAATTCATATTACGGTATTATTTAAAAATATGCACAGTGATATGCGTAAATATATCATATCGATACAGAATACAAGTATACGATAAATGTGGAGGAAGATATATCGACTACAAAAGCGAAGCCGCATATCTTAAATTTGGTTAGGATTCTGTTTATTGTTTATGTTGCCATGACATCGATGACGTAGATTTATCGATATACGAACTATTCCACAAACATAGGTCTGTTTTTCGTAAGTACAAAAAGTGCAGCACATTACACCTAGGAAGAACAGACTTGATTGTATCATGGGACGTATCTTTGAATGTTACGTGCGGAAACCACTTGGTTAACTGAGTTGTCTCGATAAGCTTGGTGACAAACAACAAACTTGGCAAAAATAGTGAATAGAACACATATAAAAAGAGTTGGCAATTAACGAGTTACGGATTATTTATTTATATATTCGATAATAATTGCGGATATATCTAAAAAGGCGGTGAAATTAAATTTTTAATTAATTTAATTCGCAACTTTACGAATATTCAAGTAATAAAATACGTTAGTTTACATTAGGTATTGTGTTAAAAATGAAAGTTGTTCGTGTTAAATCATTACATTTTTGTTTTAAATTTTCTCTTACAGAAGAACAAACAATAATTTTTCAAGACTTGAAGCCAGTTCTATTTAAAGATTTCAATGCTGAATACTGAAGAGTTCAATTTCACCTGCGAATTCTTTGACTAATTTAAAATTATATTATATTCGAATATTGTGTGGTATATATTTAAAACATAATTAGGCAATTGAGATTTTGGAAGTTTTCGTTTATTTTCTCCGTACCGTCAAATAATCATTCCGTATAATTTTCGCCGGTACTCGCAGTTATAACGTTCTTTCTTACCTCTTTGGCTTTGCTGGAAGCTCTGAGAAACGGTGGTCGCCGCCTTTCCATCTGTCCTCGTGCTGATAATTGCGAAGTTCCCTTAGAAACAGGCTGCAACGCACACATAAACTCCGTTTAAGTTCAACAATATAATATAAGGAATTAGCGCAAGGAGAAATCAGATATCAGTCAATCATGACACTCGTACATAAAATCGCTTCTGTTCGATGTAATATTTTCCTAATCGAACGATTCCTTTCAGCCGTTACAACTTTGAAAAAATATTATTTCGAGATTCGGCGTATTTTTATGCGGTATCACGCGATGTTATAACATAAAATATCTTGCCCAATTTCTCCAACGAGTCGTCATCGCGCTCATCAACACAATTACTTACAGGGTTAACAATCTGTTTTTCGTTGGGGATAATTTACGAGCGCAGATTAAAACCCATTAAACTGTAAAACAACCACGACACCAATCTGCATCCGCGTCGAGCTCGGCCTTTTTTTCTCTCTTTCGTAGATTTTTATCGCCGTAATAGCTGAACTCGTGGCACCCCGTTTCAACATATCCAATAGTTACGATAGGTCAGCTTGTTTGTTAATCATCACGCGAGGACTCCTTGACATTTATGTCGTAACGCCAAAATATACGCCGCTATCGTCGCTACCGCGCGAAGACGAAACAAATTCACGTAATAGGATTCTAAACATACTCCCTTCTCTCTCCCTCTCTGTGTTTCGTCTCGACGCTAATACATAATATGAAAACATCAATTAACGATCGTAATCGTGACACTGGATCACGCGTGAATCACGTCGCGAATCTGCCACCGAGGATCTACGACGAAGGGATTTGTTTCCGAGATTATCCAAATCCGCATTGCTGATGTTTTTCGCTAGTAATTAAAACTGTGAGTGAGTTTCAACGATTCCGGTCGAAACCTCGAAAAAAAAGAGAAATAAATCGACGTGAAGTCGCGTAAGGGGGAAAGAGAGTTGGCGGTGATCGGTCATTCCTGAAGGATGGGAGGGAGAGAAGGGGGGAACTTATTAGCGCGGTGGTAAGTCAGTCCGCGCGGCTGGAGAACGAGCGAATTAACACGGCCGCGGGGCCGGTGCGATAATTACCACCGGGCGATGAAACATTCGGTCATTACCACAGCGTTATCATCGCCGCTGCCGGTGTATCTGCCGCTTGCCGAGCCTTATCAGCGCGCGGTTTAAGCGCGGGCCGCGAATTACAAGACGTGCCGATTTTGCCGTTAGATAATTGCCATGTGTCGGGCAGGCTGTCGTTTATCGGGAGGCCGATAAAGTGCAATCGTCGCGGTGCTCCACGCGAGGGAAGAAAAACACATCATCTCTTTTTCTTTCGGCGCTTTCTCTCTCGAAAAAGAATGGAAAAGAAATGTACACATGAGCCGGGTTATCATATAATTAAATTATGACTGTGCCGGGGCGCGCGTGCGATCGTCGGTAAACATATGTACACATAATGCATAATCGGCTGCGCCATTATTAATTCTTTATCTCGACCGTGTCGTTTCGGGGTGCAAACATCTCGCGGGATAATACGTGGATAAATAAATGCAATGAGATCGGAGAAAGAACGCCCGAGTTTCTGCGGCCACGCTGCCCGTTCGTGACGGTCGGAATGGAAGTGACGCGCGTTCATATCGTTTCACTTACCGTTTCGTCGTGTATAAAACGGAATGGAAAATCGGCGAATTAAGAATCAGTACTGCTCTTCAGTCGAGAATAAGATTGATTTCATTGCGTCGCGACGTATGAGCGATCGAGAACGCGGACAAAGTGGACCAAACGCCATTCCTTCTTCGGATGACAAATACGTTATGGTAATGGGCGATCGTCTCGCCGGATATAATCATCACTTCATCAGCCATCGTTAATTATTCACCCGAATGTTGCACGATATCGACTTCTCGCGAAGCGTCGAAATCGCCGAGCCGCACCTGCGGTTCGCCTCGTCGTGACGACTGTTATAGTTCAGCTGCGAGGTTCTCATGAGTCGACTCGCGGTAACTGCACGCAATCGGTCGCGAGAATGAACAGTCACCGTGGTGTGATCGTGTCGTAAATCCGCCACTCGTCGTAAATCTCGCGCAGCTCGATCTTATATCATCATCGTCGCAGTAACTTTCTTCACGCCTCCGCGAGTTTAATATACGTTGAGTTCCGTGGTGGCTCGAGACTGGTGGCCGAGACATCATTCTTGTAGTAAACTTTCATTCGAAAAACAGAGTGACAGCCGAGTCTAAAGAATGGTTTATACCGCCAGTAGGGAATGGTCAATGAAACAAGATGAAAGATGCATATATTTCACTTTTTATCTTCAATAATTCAATGAGCAATTAAGCTCACGTACAACCAATGGTCGTAAACGGGGCAGCCAACCACGTGTTAAAGGATCCGGCGGGATCTGCTTCGAGGGTTAAATCACTTTCACTGCGTTGAATCCTGGTTCTCTCTGCGAAAATCGCAAAGAGTCTCAAGCTCGATATAACTAGCTTTCGCTGCATCACGGCTTTCCTCACGGCTTTCAATTCGGCTGCCTTTGTGCATGTATATTGCACATATTCACCAGCTCATAAAAGAGGCCTCCACGACGTAAATTGAAAGTCCCTCAGCGCCATTTCATGCATTCAGCTTGTAACAGAAGCGAGAGACACGACGAAACGCGACAATGGGGCTATATTGATAATCGTCCGGAGTTCCGCGGCGAAAACTGCAATCGCGGGGTGAACACGCGAATTTTATTAAACGGCCAGTAGGGCAAAGTTCAGTCCGGGGGTGGTTGACGTTCCGGACGGCGCGAAAAGTGCGGTGGTGGTGGCGTGTTGCCGCGATTCACGATGGCAATACGTCTAGTCATCGTGAGGACTTGGAATCCCACGGAGAAAGAGAGAGAGAGAGAGAGGTTTTTGTACGCGGAAGTCAAGCCGCGAGTATATTCGGCGGTGATATCCTGGCGGATACCGGGCTGGGCATATATCGATTGGTGCCATTCAGTGCCTGGTAGTGACTCCGAGCTTCTTCTACTTCCATTCGCCCTTAGATGTCAGATACCGGAAGCCCTTCGTAGGGAAGACAGAAATTAGACACCGGCCGACTCGCGCCCCGTTCTTGAGGCTCGAACACTTCCCTCGGAAGGAGCGGGATCCAATTTCCGCGGCGGGGAAAAAGATCGGCAGCTCGGGTCGAAATATTGATTCTGTGTTAAACCTTTAACTCTACAACAAAGTAGCAGCTAAGTTAGCAAGATCGGTTGGTGTGTCCGATTTCAATTCTAATAATATAATTTACCATTACTTGACTGCTACTTTGATTCTAATGATGCATCAAGTTAATAAGCGTCGAAATAGAGGTGTTTATTCATCTATCAGTCATCTAGAATAGGTGTAAACTATCCTTAAGTGTGTCAAAGTAGCATCAAAATTTCGACTCAGCAGGAACGGCGTGCGGACTCTTCTCTATGATTAACGTAATATTTAACTATATTTAATTCTGCTAGTGTCAGCGCAATATCTTGGAATCTTTAACATTCTCAGAATGTCATTTCGATAAAACGTTTTTTGCATAAGAAGCATCGGAGCATTCGATCATTACGAAGCGAATCGAGGAATTTTTGCACTAACGCAAGCTAAAATCGACGTTTATATTAAATTATCATTGAAGTCATATATTAATGAACTTAATGAGCACGATACGGAATCGATTACGACGAGTCGGCTGTCTATTCATCGAATCCCGATTTGAATTCCGCTCTGTTGCCTTTGATTCTCTTTTATGGATATTATTAGGTGAACTAATTAAAAATTACAATTGTTTTATATTTTGTTTACATTTGTTGTTGTATTAAGCGATCAATTAAAATTATGTACGGTCTAATTAATTTAACTGTCACTGACCGAAGATTAATTAGACTGTTTCTAAATTAGAGATGCTGCGCGCAATTTACATTGTTTCTCGATTCTCGCGTCGCTGTCGATGAACATGCCACTGATATCCGACATCATTTGTACAATTGATCTTTTTTGGCTATCAACCAATTTGTTAGTAACCATGTCTAAAGTCCAGGGTCGTCACGGACACGCAGTTACCCAATATCAAAAGTACGCAATAATAAACGCAAGCTTGATCGTTCATTCCCCGCCGCAGACACATCACATGGCACGTAGTTTAACATTGGACTTTGAGATCGACAACGACTTCAGATAATGATTTGCATTTGTCAGACATGACAAATGAAGTGTAGACATGTCAAACTCAAAGTACAAATCTTCATGTTTTGGTATCAATAACGACCCAGACTGAAAGAAAGCATCTTCATTATTACGCATCGTCGCATGATAGCGTATCTTGTAGGCAATAGCATATTTTACAACTGGCGAATAAAAAATATCCGGTTTTGAAGTCCATCGTACGCAGTTTCCGTTTTAACTGATAGTTGTGACGGAAAGCCGTCTCGAGACAAAACATAAATTTTATTTATTCGACATATATTTTGTGCGCATTAGAAAACAATGGTTGCTTCTCGGATAGATTTTCGAGGAAGCGATAAGTCAAGGAGAATTCATGTTACAATTGACGGAAGAAAACTTGGAATTTGAACTTGGAATACAAAACTGAAAAGACGTAACAGGAAAGTAGCTTCAGAAAGGATTCTTTTCTTTTCTTATCGTAGCTAGTTGTAAGATCATTGAATTCGCACTATCGTCATTATCGCGGCTTCCACGAAATTATACGTAAAAGAATTTCGTAAAAGAAACTGCACAAAATTGTATCTGGACCAATTTACCTCGTTCGTCTGTATATTCGCTTTCAATTTATCAATATAAGTTACTTTTACTATGCAAAATAATATGCCATACAACCGAAAGCTCTATTTTAACTAAAAAAAATAACATGTGCTTCAAGTTTATTCACTCACGATAGAGATATAAATAATATAACACAAAATTTCGAGATGCTCGAAAATTTAGTCGGTTGCTCTTAAAGCAGAGATTTTCTCTTCATAAATTACAATATTCTTGTCATTTTAACGAGACGCGAGCGTAGCAAAAATTACCTACGTATTGAAAGAAACATTTTGCGATGCCTCCTTCACCGTTTCTTTCGATGAATGCTGGATGCCAACTTGTATGACCCGGTACGCCCCTACGCTAATTTTACTTGAGTCAAGTAAATATTTTACTCGGACAATTTACTTGGAAAATATTTTACCTTGTAAATATTTAAGTAAATACTATTTGATCCAAATAAAACTTTGCTAAGGAATATTGGAGTAATTATTTATTGGAATCTAGCACTTTTTTTTCTGTGCGTAATAACGAAAATTCGCGTAGTCGTGTAAACGAGAGAGAGAGAGAGAGGGTGAAAAACGACGCGAGATCGCTCGGGGAGGAAAAGTACTCGTCAGTCGCAACCTCTCGTTACCTCTTTCCCCGTGACTCGTCTAATCAGTTCGGCAGACGGCTCTGGAATTTCCGCCGCAAAACTCGGGGAGGATCGCGGCGGGCGAGCGAGCGATCAGGCCGGATCGGGCTGAACAGTCTGCGTCGGTATCTAAGTGTATAAGTTTTTGCAGACTATGGCTCCGTGGGTCAATGAGACTCTATCGTCTTTACTCTCTTTCTCTCAGCTTTCTCACTTCATCCCGATGACGATAAGGAGAGACCGACACCACGAGTCGTGGGCGCGCACGCGCGGTTTTTTTACGGATCGTAGGGGAGTCTGTATTAATTTATTTTTTCTCTCCCCTCCTTTCTACCGCCTTCCTTCCCTGCCTTCTCCAGTGGACAGGACAAAGTCGAGAATACATGCAGGTCGCGATACCATAAATACGCGTTCCGAGAAGTTCCGCGCGACGGAGGAGACGACGACGACGACGACGTTGAAAGGTCGACGCCGCGAAAGTCACGTAGCCTGTTGCGTCGTACGAAATTTATGATGTAAACGGTGTATGGATTTCGGCGATGACAAATATATCGATCGTGCACGACGGGTATATAAAACGTGTGATAAGAAACGCGGCCGATCGCAGTCCACGACCATCGGCCGTGGCGTGAGGGAATTCGCGGCGATGAATATTCTCGACCACGTGGTTCCTCGCGAGGGATGTTCAGCTTCGCTTTCGACCACGTGCAGATCGTACTGGTTGAATGCGCAGTATATCAGGAAAATCGAAAGAGGAAGAGGATATTATTTCATTCAAACATTCATTTTTTCAACGTATCTCCGTAATAATAATAACGCAAACGTATCTGTTTTTAAAGGAGTCGCGGAACTGTACAAAGTACTCTCGAAAGTGCAGTATATTATCACTGAGAAGCAATCAATAGTCACTGGAGGTCATAGGTATAAATATAGAACTGTAAATCGGTAGTGAAATTTCGCTGAAAAAGTCTGTCAATTAACGACTGTTTCTATCAAGGAAATCTGATTGCAGGAACAATAAGAAAAGATGTTCTTTATTACTTCTTTTTGTTATCTTAAGAAGTTCCTGAAGTCGTCACGTTTTACCGCAAATTTTTTAGTACTCTGTTTTTTATTCTGTACGGCCAATAACGAATGCAGTACTAAAAAGTGCAATAAAACAGGATGACTCCAAGATCCCGTTAATCATTCTTAAAGTGTTGGCAATGATTTTATCTGAAATACTCTTAATTATTGTACACTTTTTTGTGTACGTCGCAATTTTCAGGATCAGGAAGTAACATTATTTGTAACACTTTATATCGATAACGAATTTTACTTTTAATTATTTCCTTCCGTCGATTCTCCTCGCGAATCTTCGCGGGACGAATTTGAATTCTCGATTTTCTCATCTCGAACGTTATCACGTTATCACGCATGTCGTGAACTTTATTAAGATTAATTGTCGTAAAATTGACACTAATCGCCGAAAAAATCCGTAGACCATTTCGTCCTTTTTCGCACGACTGCACGTTCTGCGATGGCACGTTATCGTGCGCCGTGTGAAAAATCGATGAAAAGTCGGAATCGGAGATTGTGTGGCGCTTACTCGTTAGATTTATCACGCGCCAAACGATGATTTTGTTGCATGTCACGTAGTTTTACAACAACCTTTGCATCTGCCTTTCTTTTTGCCCCGGGCGCGAGATAGACCTTGCGAAACGCCACATAAGCGCTCGCGATTTTTGTCCACGGCTAATTAGTTCCGTCCGCTTATGCGAAAGAACTATATATAATTCGCAGATTATAACGCGAATTTTGAAATTGTTGCATCATCGGCGCTATTTCGTAATTTCAACGATTGTAATCGAGAGAGAGAGAGAGAGAGAGGAAGAGAGAGGAAGAAGAAGAAACTGTCGCCTCTTGCGCGCGGAAACTACTCGTGGTCAATGTCCAATGATTAAGTTTGGTGAAGATCCGAAGTCTAGCGCGTTGAAATGTCACGTGAATTACGAATGGTCAGCTTGTTTTATAATCGCTCTCATGTCCAAACACAATATCGCGTAGAAACAACTAAAATGAGTAACAAGAAAAAAGAAAGCCAAAGAATTACACCAATACACACGGTGACCTCGTACACTGAATAATATTATGTTATTAAACATCTTTCGTGTTCTTTCTTTCTTCCTTACGGCTCCGATAACGGAACGTCTCGGAGATATTTGTCGCCAGCCGTCAATTATATATGTATATATACATATGTGTGTATACATACATACATATATATATATATATATATATTTGCTGTCAAGTTGAATATCAATCGAAACGTTGCATCAGCCCGGACCAGATTATGTAATTACGATGGACATTGTGCCGGCAGATTTGCAAATCGCGGCATTTTCAGACCCGTGCGCGATAACGTTTTCTGTTTTTGCGTTATTAAATGCGAGGATATACACGACTCGATGGTGCGCGAAGATTATCCGAGAATCGCAGAAAAATTCCCGTTAGCCGGCGAAATCGGCGTGGAGTTCTCTCGCCGGCAGCAAGGCGGGAAATCGGCCTTACAGAAGGAGGAACTGAGTAAACCTGGATTATTAGCGTTGCTCGTATCGATCGTATTTCACGGTGGCGAATATGTCGGTGCACGTGTTAATCCTCGCAAAGAAAAGTAGGAATTATTCATAACTCCCCAGTAAGAAAGAGAGAGAGAGGGAGGGAGAGAGGGAGGGAGGGAGGGAAATTTTTATTATATCATTATAATATTTTTCAAAAATATATTCTTGCTTATTGTCCCATATGATTTTTACGTTTCTTTGTTTTAATTAGAATATTTATATATTTGGGTCATTCACATGACCCCACCTCTCTGTTCACGTTCTGCTACTCCACCTCCCCTTGCGGAATTTAAAGTAAGCATCGCCATGGATCCGTGCAAATGCTAATGCACGCATGTGAAAGAAGTGCGCGCGTGTTATTACGCACGCAACTTGCGGCATATGTCGTATATTTGCCTCACCACCTCGTGTCAGTCCTCCCATCTCGCCCTCTCCTTCTCTCTCGTGAAAATGTGCAAACTCTGAAAGTTATATCCGCGCGAGAGCTATGTATTCCGAATACAATCTACATACGGGGAAGCGTGAGATACGCTACACGTGTTTCGTTCGTTCTTTCTTCTTTTCTTTCTTTTTCAATCACGTACATTTCGCGAGCTCGAAAGTTACACCTGGAGATCGTCGACACACACACACAAAGTGGCTTTTTTTTGTAGAAACATATGCAACGTATCGGACGAGGCGCGCGGCCGGTGAACAAGGTCGCGACACGTGACAGGATCACCCCCGGCTCGTGAATAGATTATTATGATTTCACGTCGACGTTCCCGCGGCGAATGCGTCATACTTTGTGACCAGACCAGTGGTCATTCTCGTTTCGATGACCGTGCGTATTTTTCGACCATTTGTTTTGCGTGAAACGGATAATGTGTACGTAAATAAAATTGTACATTTCAAGCGCGACGCGTGACGAATTATTATCGCTTGCGACTTAGAAGAACGTAAAATACGAGTGACTATTAAGTTCTACGACCTGCGATTCTTCGATCGTGACAGAAACGACGGTAATGATAGGCTCTCCTCCTCGTACGCATATATTGATGCAGTCTAATGGACGGAGTCCCATCTAATGGAAGGAGTCAATCAACTCTCGCTCGGCGCGGAACTAGTTGTAACCGATGTTGCTAACGATTTAATTTCTACATCGTGCGCGTTAACCGAATCGCACGGAGGCGAACCAGCCCTCTCGCGCGAATACCTCGCCGATCAATTACATGATAAGAGCGGGCTACACGTCTACGCAATTACACATTGAGAATCGATGACGCGTCGATGAACCCGGTCCCTTGGAGATTTTCTAGTTGAGTCCAAAAATTGACGACGTCAATCATATCAACAAACGAATGAAAGTCTTGTCTCAGTATCAACTTTCGTTTCTTCCTTTGCGTGTATCCCGTGTATTAATTTGTGTGTGTGTATTATTATTTCCTACCTCCTGCATATTAACGCCGATACAATGTCCACCTCTATCACGTGAAAATCTAGGAAAAAGTAAGAAAAGACATAATCTTCCATTTGGATATTTTTGATAACTTAAAATCTTCCCCCTTTATTATCTTTGATATCTTTGTCATCTTAAATAACAAAACGATTGTTATTCGAAGTACCTGAAAACCCAACATTTCGCTTCGTACTGGAGAAAGCTGTGTCTACTTAAAATAAAATATAAAACGCGATGATACAGGTTCGTTTATTCTAATTAAATTCGCACGTGGGAAAAGAAAAGGTAAAAAATGAAAAATCAGTGCCACTCACCCGCGGCATCCTTCGAATTCGCCCCAACGTTCGGAGTCCGGATCGACGTTTCTCCGGGAAGATAAGGAAAGGCGAGTGCTCTCTCTTCGGCGATGAAGGAGAAGGACGAGGAGGATGGCTGGCGGCGATACGGTTTCCTCAGGGCTTCTCGACTCAGCACAGCCCGACGAGAACGGGGGGTGCTGCGACTGGGGTTGCGTTCACCACGAGCGGCCGGTCTCCACTAAAGCGCCGCCGACGCCGGTGTCGCGACGCTTCTGCCGCCGTTGATTCCGCGATCGCGTGCCGCCGCGGCGCCTAAACGCGGTCCCCACGCGCGACGGCGTGTGGAAGGGTGCGCCTTTGCACCAGGGCGCCCCGACACATATCCCCCGCGAGTAGCCGGGCGATATTTAACGTTTCAAATTCTGGATACGTAGGAAAATAGGAATAAATAAAGAAGTAATATGCAAATCAACACACGCGAAAGGAAGAAACGAGCGGGAGAAACGAACAGAACGCGACACTCCTTTCAGCCTTTATTCGGGTTTCCTTCGGCCGAAATACGAACGATAACTTTATGGCTTTAAGGTTTCGGAAAAACACCGTTTTCCACCTTTATCCGCGGATTTTTTTTTTATCCCTTCTTTACAGAAGAAAGTAAATGTAGCAGGTTTTAGCCGAACACGCGTGCATTTTTCTAAAACGAATTTTTGTTTCCTTGGTACAGAAACCGAAGAAATCCGCGGGAAATTGGGTTCTTTTCCGAAATTTCAAAATTATAACGGTGACTTACCGCTGTGCATCGATTTGAGCTAATGAAAGTATAAGAACAAAAAAATTATAAAAATTAAATCTTCGGTGCAATAGTAAGCAAGATTTTGTGCTGACGATAGCATAATGAAGATAAACAATAGCAGATAAAGAAGAAACAATCGCGCTTGGGTATTTTCCCTCTCGAGACGTCGCGTTTGACGCAGAGCGAATTCAATTTCGCCGAGGTTCGGGATGAGTCGACATCGAGATTGTCTCCGTACAAACTCGACAAAATGACGAACAGGAAATTCTACCACCTTCCAAATGGAAACCGCTCGTCCGCTCGCTCGTTCGCTCGCCCGCCGAAAGCCGATCAAACTTTCTTTTCGTGTAATTGCCCGAAGGAACGGCGGATATCGCTTCGCATGTTCGACCACGTAATTATTTCCTGCACGCAGGGAAAATATATTTCTTTCGTCCATTTGGATTCGATGCGGAGGCAATCCGCGGATGGTACCTACTCTCCACCCCTTACCCCATCGGGCGGTGGCTCGCTCGTGTTATGCTTTTCCAATCTCGAGGGTCTCCGCGACTTTGCACGTGGAATCCGACGCTTTTATCTGTTCCCCCCGGGCTTATCGCCGCGGTCACGTGAGTTTAGTTTCGGAATTCGGCTCGATTCCAGATGTAGGTTACTCCCGGTCGCGTTCGAAAACTAACTTCCTCCTTCCCCGCCCGCCGAGTTTTTCAATGTGTCCTTCGGGACACATAAACGAGTCTTCGAAACGTCGTATCGAAAATATCACTGTTTCGATCGTAGAATTCGCGAGGGCTCGATCATTGATTCCCGATTTTTCACAGTCGATTTCTTCAAAGAGGACATTTAAAGAAATTTATTTCATACCTGGGATTCTCGCTTTCTCATGTAGAATCTCTTAAATCTGTGGGGATCATCACGATATGCGTGCGATACCGTTCGATATTTGTTTCCTTTTATTGCGTTCGTCGATGACGCAGAATGAGGAAGGACGAATTCTCTGTCAGAGGAGGAACCGTTGCTTTCTGCTGCGCGAGGCGTTTCCGTTCCTCTGTCTATATTGACGGGACACGCGAAGGGTGAACGTCCCGAATTAGAATGGCGATAAATCCACGAATTTATTACGCGGGCGACAGCGTCGATCGCGGGAAGGATTCGACGCGCTGCTTCCTCGTCCGCGGTCGGAAAAATTAACAAGGCACGACGTGAATTGCGAATTTATTTGAGATTCTCTTCTGCTTTCCGCTCGAATTTATTACACCGATAATATTTACGTCAACATGAAAGCGCGTTGTTATTTAATCCAACCGTTTCTGTTTGGGTATATACAAACGTGTTGAAAAGTTTCTTTCTTACGTAACTATTACAGGCGATATTACGGCAGCTAGTAAGCTTCCTATGCGAAAAAACATATCTCATAATAACAATTGCAATCGCGAACTTTATTAGAATTTAGAATATAAATTCTTCAACGGACTACAGTTAGTATGGATCATCGTATGTGGAAAAGAATTCAATTATTCGCATATGCGAGGATACAAAATTAAGGACGATCAGAAGTTGGTAATATAAAGAATACAACTAATATATAAAGAATACAAATAACACGTTAAGATATATATAATCGTTTCTTCACGTAACAGCTTCCACTTGAGATTCGTTTCAGAGATCACTCTATCATGTCAGAAGACGATCAGATGTCTGAGACCCCGTATTAATAGTTGTTACTTGAAACTTGTTTCAAACGAGATACCCAGGATTGAATTTCAAGTTAGATGTGAATTTTTCAATTGAATAGCGTTTACAGATGTAATGTCAAATATATCATACGAATCAACTTCAGAAAATTTCAGATCTAACTTTGAATTAAAATCTGAGTATCTCAGGCGAGTTTCAAGTGACAACTATTACGTATTTAATAGTGGAAAGAAACGGGTGCTCGTGCACGGCGAGGTACAAAGGGTAGTGATCCGGTGAGGTTGTCATCATCATCAAGGTAGCCGCTCGGGGGCTCGCATCAAGGTGGGTGGCAGACGCAGGCCGTAGAGGCAAACCCGGTAGTGAAGACCTCGCGACTTCTTGGAGCGGAACTTCAGCTTGATGTAGTTGCGTCCTATTCCGCCCGACACTACCCAATAAGCGCCGTTATCCTCCTCCGACAAGGAGTCGATTTTCATATCGGTGATGTTCGCGTCCATCGGCCCGTACTCCGCTTCGACCTCCTGCAATTGTAGGTGGGTTCGAGAGAAAACGTTCGTGCTTGGGAGCTTAACGATTAATAACGTCGAGAGCGAAAGAAGTGTGCGACGATCGGTGGTACAACGTTACGAAGCCTTAACGGCGCGATCAAAAGCGAGAGAGAGAGAGAGAGAGAGAGAGAGAGAGAGAGAGAGAGAGAAAGCTGCGGTTTACACGGTATTAGTATCTCTCGAACGTAATTGGGGTAACTTACTAATCAACTCACTTGATAACCACCACTCCGATGCGGCCTCCTGACGTCATAGTGCCAGATCAACCCATCGCCGACATCCTGTTCACATTCCCACTGTACCCTCTGCGCCGCGAGTACCGTCGTCGCGACGATGCAGACGGCGAGCAGCAACACCGGCGACCGGAACCGCATC
The DNA here is from genome assembly GCF_001313825.1 of Dinoponera quadriceps. Classification (NCBI taxonomy): domain Eukaryota; kingdom Metazoa; phylum Arthropoda; class Insecta; order Hymenoptera; family Formicidae; genus Dinoponera; species Dinoponera quadriceps. The sequence continues at coordinate 653,245 of NW_014554899.1, read as the reverse complement.
CCCGCACACAAGACGCGTCGCTACGAGGAAAAGAAGAAGAAGAAGGTCCACTAACTGTCAACGGACAATGTCGACGCACAATGAAATGCCTGGTCGCTCTTCGCGATTTATCTACTCGCGACCTCACTCGCGACGAAGCGCGAGGCTGGCCTTTATCGTCGAGAGCGGGTCAAAAGGAGGCGGTCGGCAGCGAGTACTAAACGGCATTCAATAGCCGATACATCGAATACACCGAAAGTACCCCCTTCTGGCACAATATTTACTCGCCATACTCGCTGCACATTCGTTCCTCCGGGGGGAGATTAGATACAACGGGTGGTATCGTGCATCGCCCGCTCTCGCCCGCGATGTTGTTTCGAGGAGAGAGAGAGAGAGAGAGAAAGAGAGGCCGTAATCGACGAGGGAAGGCCTTCTCTTCTTCTCCTCCTCGGAGTTACGCAACACACACTCGTCCAAATTGGACGTGTGCAGCGTGGATTTCGTGACGAGCGCTCGAAATGATTAAACTCGAGGGTCGGCCGAAAGCGTGTACACAAACGCACCGTTCGTTCCACCACGAGTTGGGCAATCGTCGATTCCACCTTGGGGAACAGCTCGTCGGCTTCCCCGAGACTGTTTAATAGATCAGTTGTAATGCGTATCGTGATAGAAATCTCATTCGATAACTCGAAATCTGTACGTGCTGATCCGACAGTAGCGGACTCATATTAAAGATACATATATATATATTATATATATATATATAGAGAGAGAGAGAGAGCGTACGCGGAATATACCGCGGATTAAAAGATCGTGACGAGAGATAGATTCGGGAGAGTTTAGACCGGTGGATCGACTTAGGCCGGTGAGGAGACTACGAGAAATCGTGTGGCGATAGTATAATTGGCTTTGCGTCTTCACTTTGCTCTTTACGTCGCGATCGTGATATACATAATATTGCTTCTTCTTCTTCTTCATCTTCTTCTTGAATGCGTAAATACCCGACAGAGAAATCACCGAAAATCACCGTGACACTATCGCTCGGAAACGTTTCTGACCGAATTTTGGCATTTTTCCAGAAATAGCGCGATACCGAAAAGCGATATTAACGCGAGCACCATTAACCGTGCATCGCACGCGCAAAATCAACCTCTCGTCATCCCTGACTCCCGGGGACGATGTTATTTCTGTAGCGTATCGCACCTCCCGTTTATATTTATTCTGTTTTTGCGTGAAACACGAAGCGCTTATCGCCCGTTCGACGCGCGAATTCGTGAGAGCGGTACGCCGGAGCGCGTCTGCTTCAACTGTCGCTGATAGCCGCGTGCGTACGTGCAGCTCGTCTCGACCTCACTATTATCACTACTATTATCAGGGTCGCGGGAAAAATTGCTCTTTAAAAGTGACTCGTTGCCGTAACTGTTGCACGTTTGAAAAAAAAAAAGAAAATCTTTACTAGCAGTAGTATTATTTGGCGTGTTTGAAGCTTCGAAACTTCGGTATAATTCGATATATTTGACGACGAAGTCCGGAAGATTCGAGGTCGAATTATTCGAAGCTTCGAACTCTATTCGAAGATAGGATGAACGGGTGAATACTTTTATTCCGTGAAACTTAGATGCAGCCGATGAGAGAACTTGGTTTTTGATCAATTGCCGAAAGTTAAGCTCTCTCACTGGACCACTGGCTGCGTTCCAAACTGCAACTCCCGAGTTCAAACTTTGGGATGTCGAAGCCCCTTCGGAAGTCAGTGTAATTATTTGCCGTTGCTCGACGGTCGATCGTGATTTAGTTCATGCAGCCGCGCAGGGGGTGATTCAGGACGTCCGCCGCAGGAAATGAGGAGGCACGGGGGAAGAAGTTTATGACAAGTCGGAGCGAGAGAGGGTGTAGTCCCCCGTAGCAAATTGCTCGTCGCCACGTTGCCGACAATTTAGCGATTCCCTCTCGGAAGCAATCTCCGAGCAATAAGCACGCACGGGAACAGCGAGACTCGACGCCGGTGGAACGCCGAGGCGTCTTTCGGTTTACATATTGCGAATGATGATTGCACGACAATCTCCTCGATTCGGGCTTTATCGTACGCGGATTAATCGGCGCGCGTGCGATACGCGCGTCTCCACCGAGCAAGTAACAAGTGTCTCTCCTCCGGTTCCGCGTCGGCGAGAAAAGCGCGGAACAATAACGGAACAGGGGGATAATGTTGAATCGTAAAATAATATTGCCGGCGGCGTACGGTACGGTAAATTGTAAGTGGCTGGCTGGCAGTAAGCGGACCATCATCGGTATGCCAGCCAGGTGAATCCGTTCCCACACAATGCCGTGCCTGGAACCACGCGGCGCGCGCCTTGCCTAAGGAAATGACTTTACTTCTCGTTCCACGCTGCCAAACCGAGTTAGTGGCTTTTAAGCGGGTCCTTTTACTTCGTCGGCTTCGTTACGGCCAAGTCCGCGGAAAAGCCGGAACTGTCGTGATTTTATTTCGAAGTGGCGAGGACTCGCGCGAACAGTCTGTTCGCGTCTCCGTGTCCCCCGAATTGGACTGCGGCCCGGTAAAACGCGGGGGTGCACGTGGTGGTTTTGCGGTTTGCGTTTCCACGATTTGAGCCAATCTTGCTTTCCCTCAAGTTTCGGCCCAATGGATCAAAAGTTAGATCGATCGATCGGCACGAGAATCTAACGAAAAATCATAATAAATAAATCCAACAATACCAAGGTAGAACGAAAAATCACACGTTAAAATGACGTTAAAATGACGAGAAAATGATTATAAAAACTCACTTTTAGATTATTTTCTCGTCACTTTGTTGTCATTTTCTGTTCTACCCGGGTATCGATTTTATTCTCTAAAGGAATCGGATTAATATCGGAATTATTATTACTACTCTGTCATTCTTTTTTTTTTTATAATTCCTCAGTCCTATAATTTTTATTCTGAAAATGAATCGTCGGCCGTTAACGGGTTAACCTTCGATGATAGGGCGAGCGCGGCGCTAGTTTCAAGTAGAAACAGACGACAGCAGGGCGGACGCGGACCGCGTGAATGAGAGCTCGCGTATGCCCATGAGAAAGATAGACGTCTTTATCGCGTGTTTCTCTTGAAGGAGAGTAAAAAATGAGGGAAGGGAAACGGCGTATCGATTTATTTCACCGGCCGTCGTCAAGGAACTGCATTTCAATATTATCGCATGATAAGATTACGTTACACACTTTATTGCCGCCGTTGTCCGAATCTCCGGCTCTCTGACTTGGCGAAAGAGAAAAAAAAAGAGAAGAACAAGAAGAAGGAAGCAAAGACGCGTCGCTCGCGCTTCACTGGTCACATCGCGATGTTGCGCGGATTTATCGAGAATCCTCCGTAAATATGTCTGCGATATTGACTAATATATTGGCGGAAGAGGAATGTAATCTCGAGAGGCGAGTTAAACAATCAAACGAGCCTCTCTCGTTGCTTGTTTATACATGTTAATTATAATTAATTATAATCAATTAAAATTATACTTACGTAGAAATATTGAAACAGTTGTAGAATGTGACGTGAATCTTGCCTGTCGCGTAAAGAAGACGCAGCTTACTGAAACGAGGCTTGCGAAATTTCTGCCACTCTCGAGACGAAAACGACTCGGTCCTTCGCGTTAATTTTGAATGATTCCTTATTTGACAATGCTTTCCGTCCAGAAATAACTTCAATTCATGCGCTTCGTCTTCGGTTACGAGTCGCGGCCGCTAATATCGTCTTTATATCTGGAACTCTCAGTACCGGTTCGTTCTATCCGAGCTAGCATAATTTTTGATGTCACGTGGCTACGTGACGGCGCCGTCGGCGATAAAACTATTGCCAAATAGTTTTCGCATCTTATCAGACCGAAGTTTTCCGCTGCCGTCGCGACATTTCCATTCGTCGTTTCCCACGATCGTCGAAAGATGATCAGCGCGCCCGATTATTTTGCCAGACACGTCTGGTCGGGGCTTATCTTCTTCGTAGTTACAGTTTTCGATCTTCCGATCGATCGATAATATGGAGCAAGTCTACAATCATTTGGAATGCGAGGCGCGCGGAGAATACAAAACAAAGTCAGTAACTACATAATGCTTCTTTTAATTACACCAGATTTGAATAGAAATTAAAGGATCGCACGAGAGTCTCGCCGATCTCTTCGCTCGGCGTGTCTACTACGTAGCGAAAAACGCAACGCAGGATCGTGACGACCGGTTCTGCTCTGCTCGAGATTAATTAACCCGTTCCATGGACGGTTAGCAATCGGAGGGTTGCAATTTAACGTGGCCGATCGCTCTCGGCGACGTCGGCGGGAGTATCTATCTCCTCGTAGAAAGAAGCGGTCGGGAGTGAAATGCGTCTGGGAGGAGGGGTCGAAGGGAAATAAGAGGTGAAAAAAGGAGAAAGAAGGCAGATAATACCGGCAATGCGAAGCCGGTGTCTCTCTCTCTCTCTCACTCACTCGCTCGCTCGCTCGCTCTCTCTCTCTCTCTCTCTCCCTCTCTCCCCCCTTCTTTCTCTTTTTCCCTCTCCACGAAGCGGCGACCCCGGGCTGTCAAAGTCCGTCGTTAACCAGTGTTGCCCCCGGGTCATTCTTCCATCTATAACGGACATTATTTACAGCCTCGCACGCGTACATCTCGCGTCGCGAGGAGATTATGAACACCGTCAGCCAACCAGCAACTCGTTCGCTCGCTCGCTCGCGGAATGCATTCGCCTGCATTCGATACATGTTTGCTGTGCGTAAACGAGGAGCAAACAACGCGATTTCGAACGAATTCGATCTGATCGACGATACGATCGCGAATTGTGACGCATGTTGGTCATTGCTCCCCTTCGTCACATGGCGCACTAGAGGAACATCGATGGAACACGATCTAGAAATCGACAGTGAACAGCAGCTCGAAGCATCATCGCGAAACCGTCTTCTCTTCGAGAGACGCTTCGTATATCTCCTCTCCAAAAAGAAAAAAAGAAGAAAAACGAAAGCAAACAGAATATTTTAATAGTCGTTATTTGAAACTTGCCTCACAGGACCGTGAGTAAAATGTAAAAGCAGTATGCCGGCAGATTGACAGCAGATTGTCGGCAAAAACCGAGCAGGATCTGCAGGATGTTCCATTTAAATACGTTTAAATGGTGACGGAACAACAGAGATCTTTCTCGGTTTCTGCCGTCAATCTGTCATACATACTCTGCTAGTAGACAGCAGCCTTTGTTGTATTTCAGTTAACAAGTTGCCGACAAAATTAACAGCAGATAGTGCGCATAATCTGCTTTTGCAGGTTCAACTGTCTGTGTCGGTTGAGATATTCAGATTCGAATATAGAGTCAGATGGGAGTTTCCCAATCGAATTGCGCTCATAAATGTAACGTCGTATATATTATGTGATTTAAGTAAAAAAAAAAAAAAAAAAAGAAAACAACTCAAATCTAACTCTAAATTCAGGTCTGAGTATCTCAGGTGAGACAAGTTCCAAACAATTGATAATATTGATACGGGTTTTAAGCCTGATATTCATAGTCAGATTTTGTACTTAGGACCGTCTCAAGTTCATCTTCAGACGCTGTTCGTTTCATTGGCTGCAAAGTATCCGAAGATGAACTTAAGACGATATTAAGCCCAAGATCTGACTGTGAATACCGGCTTTAGATTCCGGCTGATCGAGTAGTTACTTTAGTCTTTCTTCTACATCTCTGACAAGATGTTCGATTCGGTCGACTGATTGTCGCGGAATCGACTTCCATACTCGACGGATCCGCGGCGTCCGTCCTATATCGGGACGGCTATCTCAAAAGTGCGCAAGCACGATCGGCCGGAGAATACTATAATAATATTTCACGCGCAGCTTGCGCTCGGTGCTCAATCGGCTTACTGATAGCGCGCGCGCGCGCGCGATTCGCACGTGTGCTCTTTTTTCTCCTTCGCCCGTCATCGTGTCATCTGCGCGGTCGCGCTCCTCCGACACATTCCCCCGGACCGGCAACGCTCATGACGGTGACACGGCGCCGAAGAGAGCCGTGTGTATTTTTAACGCGATATAGCTGAACTTGACCTTTGCACCTATTTTTCATTCACTGTCATTTAAGTTCCATTCGAGATCGCCGCGAACGAGCGTGCGAGCGCGATCATCGGCGGCCGCGATCTTCCTCTTTGTCGAGAATGTTATTCCCTCCCTCTGGAAAACGAATCGGGAGATGTGTTCCCATGAATGTGATATTAACGATTATCGACTAACGTGTCGTTTAATTAGCAAGATGGAAAGGTAGGATTAGCGTACTTGCGTACGTACACACATGCATACATGCTCCCTGCCTCTCTCTCTCTCTTTCTCTCTGTCTCTCTTCCGTTCTCTTTTTCTCTGCTACTCTCGCACTCTCTACGCGCTCGACAAAATCGTCTCAGAGTCTCTTACGTTCGCTCGTGTCGCACGTAGCTCTTCGCCGACGATCGCTTCGGCAGAGGAGCGAGGTGTCTCCCCAATAAATAAATGTCTCTCACACTCTCCGCACAATTACTCACAATGAAAAAAATAAGTACGAACTCGTCCTGGGTTTCGGACACCACCTCTTTGGCACGTACATTGTTCCCGGAGACGATACGTGAGGTGTCCAGATCGACCACCTATCGAACAGCCGAGTGGTTGCCAGCCAGTTGTACACATCCGGAATCCCCTCGTGCGACGATGGATGCGACAACGTTTACGCTCTCTCTCTCCCTCCCTCCCTCCTGCTCGCGGCTTCCTTTCTTACTGCACCACCGTCAGCAACGGATTGTGCTGTGCAGGTTGCGCCCTGATGATCGCGGCGATGCGCCTGCAGGGCAACTGCAGGTGGTAATAAGCGCAGTAAGGCAGTGGATCCCAGTAGACGAAGAGCGCCTCTCGCTTGTCCAGCACCGTGCCCAACAGGTGGGTCGCCATCTCGCCGGTCGAGCGCTTGAAGACGCTCGCCACGGCGTCCGACAGCAGCGGATGCCTGTCCGGGGTGGCCAGCAGGCCCGAGTTCTGCCTGGAGAAGTGTCTGCAGGGCTTCCAGACCAGACGAGGATGCACGCCGGTGTGGCAGACGTAGGGCAGACTGACGCCGACGCGGCAGCCGATGGACACCAGCTCGCCATTCTGCTCCGAGACCGCCAGGCGGAAGCTCAAGTGGCCGTTGACTCTGCCGCCGAAGGAGCGGGCGAAGAAGCGCTCGAGCCAGCGCGTCACCTCCGGACGTTCCTCGGGTATGAGCCCGCGCGCCTCGTCCACCCGGCAAGTGACGTTCGCGACGATGCGGGACTCCTTCAAGGTGGTGCACGTGATGAAGTGGTCTCCGCCGGGGTCGCGGATCACCACCCACGGCCGGGACTCGCTGATCTCGTGCTGCTGGTTGCGGAACTCGCGCGCGGTCGGCGGCAGCAGGACCTTGGCGCGGTCGCGCATCCCGGCGGGGCCAGCGGCCAGCATGACGTAGCGGCCGGTGCGGAAGGCGTTCTGCTCGTACAGCTCGGACAGGTCCTGCATGGAGCGCAGGAGGAAGTGCTGGGGATTCGGCAGGGCGAGCAGCCGGCAGCGTCGCAGCAGCTCCAACGGGTCGTCCAGCGCGGTGACCTCGCTCGCGTCCGGCACGAAGCACTCGCAGCCCATGATCTCGAGATGCGGCTTCGCCAAGGCGTCGTAATACGCGGTGTTGGCGGCGCTCACCGGTATGTAGTAGGCGACCTTCTCGCGTTGCACGATGTCGCGCAGCGCCTTGATGTACTCGACGACGTTCCGGGCACCCGGCTGCGGTATCGTGTAGAACTTGGAGCAGGCGGTCGAGAATCTGGCCAGGCCGAAGAGGCCCTCGTGCTCGCACACCACCACGCGGGCGCCGGCCTTGTAGAAGTTCCGCGCCAAGTGCACCGCCTGCACCGTGCTACCGCCGCTGATGAGCACGCACCGCTTGTTGCGCGACCGCTCGTACGCCGGAGTGTGCAGCACCGTGAGGAACCACTTGAGGGCGGCTAACGACAGCTGCAGGATCACCCAGAACAGGTATACCCAGGCGGAGGCCCAGAGAGCCGGCGCCCAGATGGCGTAGCCGATGACGTTGAAGACACCCCGCAGGAGGCCGGCCAACAGGCCGAAGTACCAGGAGAAGAGCCGAGCCAGCAGCGAGCCGCTGCCCCGATCTGTCGTCGTGCTCGGTGCCCTTTGCTGCTGGTGATTCAGCTGGTGGTGGTAAGGCGGCTGTTGTTGACGTTGCTGCCGTCTCTGCGACAGTATCGCCGGCATCGGCATGTTCGAGGCGGACGACGCCCGTGACAGCAGGTTGATCGGAGGTGCGTGCGACGTCGACGCGAACACGTTCGACGAGGTCGAACGCTTCAAGGCCACCGGCGACATTCTGCGCGGCGACGTGGACAACGGTGAGCTCGGTAACGGCGGCGAGGCACTGTTGCTTCGTGATATCGGCGGACTGGAGGACCATCTCGAGGTGTTCTCGCTGGAGCAGGCGGGCATCTTGTGCTCTCCTTGCTCGCGCCTGTCGGCGATCTTCGAGACGATCCAGCCGACGTATTACGAGTCACGAGCCGGGCTGTATAAATCTTTATGTCCAGGAGTCATGCCTCGATCTTGAGGGCCGACGAGGTGGTTGCGTGAACGTCGCGGGTAAAGGAAACCGGCGGAAGAGGAAGAAGTGTCTCTTCTTGCTCGCCCAGCCGCCGCTTGCGAGAGCACAGCGACTGTGCTGTCCGATCGACGAACACTCGGCGAATCGGATGGATTATCGCGGGATCTCTCGATCGGAAGCAGGTGTAACGCGAGGTGAGAAATAGGAACGGCGCACTACATATGAGAATGAACAGTCGACGACGAGTGGTCGGTGACGGCGTCGTGTGTTGATCGACAGCGGTCCGGGGAGTAGAAGCGATCCACTGCCGTCCGCTTAATAATTGCCGGTTTGCACACGCAGCTTTAACTGAGGCCGACCCACGGGCATCTCGGTCTCTTATGAGGTTGCACCGCGGACGCACTATGAACCGGAGGCCTTATCTAATCGTCACGCTTCAGATACAGCGAGACGGAAAGAAAGAAGGAGTCGCAAAATATGTCGTCTGGTCTCGTTTTTCTTCCGTTTGCTTGATTTTTCGTCTCGTCGCACGAGAATTTCCCCGAGAGAGACGCTGAATTCTCGCTCCGCTGATTTTCCGAACGATCAGTTCGAGCGTCACGAAGGTTCGCGCACCGGCAAAGGTCGCGGAGCGACTTTCGGTCGTTTTGCTCTGGCGCGCCCTGCAATCGATTTCGGCGATCGTGAGATCGACGATAACAGAAATATATCCGACTTCAATTTGTCCGTAAATTCGAGCCTCGTTTCGTCGATTAAATTGCCGTCGACATTAATATCGTCCGGAAGATTTTCATTTCCCATCCCCGTATGATCGCAATTCTTATCTCTTCGTGATAAAGTAACATGAAATAATAGTTTACAGTTGCGCAAAAACATACTGAATCCAAGGTGCAATATTTTGCGCTTTCCAGCAGCCACCGAGTCGTAAAAATCTCAGATGTCCCGCGGAATAATCATTAGCAGGCGATAATTTATCGCCGATCTGGCGTCATCTGTCAAGTTAGCGATACATCATTAGTCGATATATGTTAATAAAAACGATGAGTCGGTATTAATCGAAGTCTGTAGATACCGTCGATATGTTATCGTCCGACTGAAATCTCACACGTGTTTCAGTAATAATTCGTAATAAAAAGAGCCAGATGAAACTCAGCATTATTTGCTGATACTGGAGTTAATAATATATTTTCAATAATATTCATTTTCAACACACAGCATATATAACAGTTGTTGCTACAAAGAGCTGAAAAATAAAAAAAAGAGACCTCTCCTTGCAAGATTCGAGATTCTTAAGGAATGACGTTCGTTTTGAATACAACTTTATTTCATACATTTAGAATATACTTATCTTGTAAATTGTATAATACGTTATGGTCTTATTTGGCTTAATGAAATACAATAATTTGCTGTCTTTAGAATTTGTTTATCTTCTCTTTGCTGTCACGGCACTTAAGCCAGTAAATATAATCTCGACCACTATTCTATGTAAACGAAAGTACCAATCCTGTAGAATTTCCACGTTTATCCAAAATTTCAGTTAAAAGATTACATATTTTCTCGAGGAAAGTGTCCGTCGAAAGGCAAGATATTCAATTGACTTTCTTAATGTTAAATGTACATTCACTTCTTTTTCTCTGCATTATACTCCATTACTCATCACGCACTGATCGTTATAATGATAATAATAATGAAGAAATAATTCGCAGAACGTTGTTTTTATTTTTGAGAATATATATAATTTCGGTCACACAAAAAAAACGCAAATGACTGCGGCTGCACCAAAAAAAATCAGTGGTCTTGCAATTCAGCGCGAATCATCGTAAGTTCTGTATATCGTATATATATATATATACGACATTCGATAAATTATTATATTTCACTCATCTCAATCGATTAGTCAAATAAAGACAATTTCTTACAACTTTGGCCCATTCAATATAATTATAGCAATCAGAATCTACTATACAACGTTATTCGAATATCCACTAACAGTACAGTCGCTTTCTAACTACATATTATATATATATATATGTATATATATGTATATATCTATGATATATACATATATATAATATGTTTCAATCATTATATTGTATATATAATGATTGTTATGTATACATGTATATAATTCCTATGCGTAGGGAGTGGCAAATGTATACTTACACGCGCATAAACACATTCGTGCAAGATATTCACATACATTCGTCGCGCACGCACACGTCTGTGTATCGGGTATTACAATATTTTTTTTATGTATATATATGTATGTATATATATATTACTCTCTAAGATCTATATTTTATCATACATTTTTAAGCAATAAATATTTTTATATGCTTCTTTCTCTCTCTCTCTCTCTCTCTCTCTCTCTCTCTCTCTTCGTTCTCTACTTATATACAATTTGAAGTCTAACTGTATAATGCATAGTTTCCTTATTATTCTATCAAATCCATCTCGATGGATATAGCAATCGTTCGAATGAAGTGACATCGCGCCGTGAAAATTTCCTCTGTACGCTATTTAAAAAAATATTGAGAAAATATAATTTGCTAATACAATATCGTAATGAAACAATCTCTTATCGCGGATATCATTCTAGAAGAATTGTACGGTTGTTATGCTACAAGTATATATTATGTGTATACACGTATACACGCAAAGAAACTCTGCTCGTGTAACTGATATTCTGTTGCCCAGGAACCAGACGAAAACTCGATTGTGGAAACAGAAAAATTTCTGCGGGAGATTTCTACTTAATCAGTTGTGTTCTCAGTTATCTCAATCGAGTTTTAACGCGGCCAAATATTCAGACGAAGTTTCTCGGTAGGATAACAGAGATATAGTCTTCTGTCCTCTGAGTCTTCGTCTGATCTTCATTCAGTTATAGGAACTGCGACCATTTTTCCGCGTATGACACATCAAGAAAGAGATAAGAAGAGAATATGCTTTCGTAAACGTAATCACAAATATGGTGTATTATTTTGTCGGAGTTATCGGCAAAATAAATTATAAGTTATATATTTTTGTAAATAGTAATATAATACCAAAGCGACATCGTGTCGTGTCTGCGAATAATTTCTACTGTAGCATAACAACGGTACAATGTCTCTCGAGAGGATTTTACTCTTTATTTTTCGGGTAAACTATTCAATAAACCGTATGTTCAACTGTGTTCAAAATCTATGGGATACCTAAAATAGTGTACTCGATTTACAATTAAAAATAATACTTTTTTTTTCATAAAGTAATAAAGTAAAATTTCGTGGAACACAAAGTGATCTGTACTTTGTGTGCCTATGTGTAAATATATATATATATATATATATGTATGACTAGAAATCATAATTAAACTTGCTTTAATGCCATTGTTCATTTAAATTATATCAGGCATATACTGTTAAAACATAACAAATATATCTCCTCGCAGTCTCATTTGCAACTTAATCACTTAGTTCGTTCTAGCAAATGTTCATACGATCCCTTTGGTATAATTTTTATCTTTGTAATAACGAATATTGGCCCGATAGATTACTTTCCCAAAGACAGCACATGTTCTCTACCATTGAGAAAATAGTCGTTAAATCATATATTTCGTTCTCGGTTTCTCGCTACGTTCTTGACAGATTTTCCAGTTTGAGTGAGAAGCAGAATGTAAATAATTGACGGTCTGTAAATTTGAACTGACGTGCACGGTAACACACGGATGTTATTGTCGTGCACGATAAATTGGTAACTCTTAGACGTGTGTACATAATTCACATGTTCACAAGCGCCAATATTCTCTCGGTGTTGTTATGTGTTGCCTACTTCGACTTCCTTGTCTCTCTTGTATACTTTTGTTGCTCGTACTCGACAACATTGTGCTTATGATACATCGATCTATCAACACAGGACATAACGCTAAAAATAATCCGGTCGAGATACACGTTCGCTAGTGATTGTATCATTTTTATCTCAATTTATGTTCACTATAAAATTTGTGCTTTCAAGGAAGTGGAGATGTATCAATAGAGAATACAAACAGTAGTGGAGTCAATATTCCGAATGGCAATATAAATTTCACAATTGATTTTCAAGTCGGCCTCGATACTTATAACTCTCTCTCTCTCTCTCTCTCTCTCTCTCACACCTTCTTTCTTGTTAATCTGATTTTTCCTCATATCATAAGAAACTTAAACTTTTATATAGAAGGTGTCTATACTTACAAGCGTCGAATATATAGTGAACTTTGTAAATTTATTAAGTCCGTACCAGGACTTATATATACATATATACGTATATATGTATATGTATATAATTTATATCACGGAAATGAATCGCACGGTTAGTTCTATACATAAGGTTCACGATACATTAACTTGTAAACAATCACTTGTATTTCACATTTATGTCACTGCTAATGCACATTAGTCGGTGGTTTTTAAAGTCTCTATGGTTTTTGTGTTAAGTGTCTTATAATTAATAACACGTTACGTAGAATACGGTATTGTCTATCATGAGAAGTTATGATTTCTATATCTTTGGATAAAACGTCAGGACATACATTGCAATAATATACCTTTTTGTTGAATCGCAACACGGTTCCTAAACAGCTTGTTATACATATTGTACGCGATAGAAAAGACACAAACGTATACTTTGTATATATAACGAAGGAAAAGTAACTTTGCATAAGTATGCCAGAAAGTAGTACTTTCTCAATTCTGTGTGTGTGTGTGTGTGTGTGTGTGTGTGTGTGTGTGT